>NC_133770.1:20742072-20774305 GCF_003597395.2 Chelonoidis abingdonii | reverse complement strand
GGGGGGGGAGGGGGGGGGGCGGAAGGGTAGAGGGAATCCACAAAAATGTCATTCTTTTTGGGGGGGGTTGAATTTTGAAGAAAAATTTAATCAAAATCACAAATTTAGAAAATTTTTGAGCAGCGACACTTCTGTCTTTCACATTTTCTCTCCTTTCTTCATCATCCTCACTATGGAGCCAGAGGGTCTGCATTTCCCATCCAAACAAACAGCAAAAAAAGAGCAACATCTTTTGTCCATCTTTCCTTTTACTGGCCCCTCGGACTTTCATAGACAATTCAAATTGCTGTTTGGACCTTTTCCAGAGCTCCTTAACATTCTCCATAATTAAGGTTGGCAGAGTGTCTGTGCACTGCAGTGGCCCAGGCTTGGAAGCAACTTGCCCCCTTGTTGTAGTCAGTATTACTTTCATCAAGTTTTGCAATCTGGCTACATTTTTCCCTAGTAGCTTTTGTCAGCATTCTGCACCCCCTACTCTTGAGATTGTGTATTATTTAAAAAATGACTATGGCAAATTTTAGAATAACTTCCTTTGTGAGTAATGGGACTGCTCGTATAAGGGATACTTATGTGAGCTGAGGTTTATAGGATTCTGCCCCATATTAATGTGTTGTTTTAACTTATAATACTGAGATATTAAGACATTTAGAAATGTGAGCATTTATTGAGTATAACCTTATTCATCCTGGGACATAAGGAGACTACTCACAAGTTAAAGTTAAAGTTAAGCATGTATATTTGTAGGCCTAAGTTTGTCTACAGTTGAATAACACTGACAGCATTCAATAAATAATAAATACTAAAACTCCCAAACAAGCTTCTCCCTTCCCACCCTCAGCCTCCCCCTCCCAAATCCCCAACTTCCAGATTTAAAGAACTATATGCTACAGCTATTTTTCCTCATTTCCTTGGATGAGCTTAGTATTTAGCCAGATCACATGCACTTGGCCTGCAGATGATGAGATGATAGAAAGAACCATTAGCATAAATACAAAATAAATCTGCAGCATAATGATGCTCTTTCCTATGCTCCGCTAAACTTCTCTCCTCCTACAACCATAAAAGGTTTATGTAGAAGTAGAGAGAGAAGTAGCAACAAGTCACGTTCACGTTTCACTGTTAAATAAAATATCACTTGACCTATGTTTGTTCTTGAGGTTTACAGGCTAAAAGAAAGACAATTATGCTCTAAAAGCAAACCAAAGAAAAACAGGTTGATAAGAAGAAGCAATGGCCACCACCCAGAACTAGCTGGAGCTGACCGACTTTCAATATTTATTAAATATGTACATTTTCCTGCAACGTTAAATTAAAAACACTGCTTTGATCTATTCAGAACCATTCAAAAATGCAACAGACTTGCAAGCATTCCCTGTTCACTTGTCTAAAATTATGCAGTTTTAATGAAGGACAATGGCTGGGAAAACCATCTGTTTTCAGAAGGATACTTTTAGGTTAAAATCATATCATTTTTAAAAACAAATGTGTGCCAATCTACATTATTTATAGCATCAGGGAGTGATACACCTGAAATCTTTTTAAAAATCTCCTTTACTTTACACATACATGCTTTTTTCAGCTAAGGCAAGAGAGTACACTGGGTCAGTTTCACTTTTGAGGGCCAGTGTGGGTTATGTAAAGGATCAGAAGTCATGAAACTGCAGTTTTCTTCTTGACTTTAGGGCTCAGACCCTACTATAGAACAAACTGATTTTCATTTATTATGTCCATTTTAAAGGTTTAAAATCACAAAAATATAGCAAAGCAAGTTGTTGCCAACCAATCTGCGCTTAGATCAACACACAGATTTGCCTCTGAAGTAGAAAGAACCATGAGCATAAATACAAAACAACACAACTAGCCCCCTCTAGATGTCTCATGCTCCTACAAGTATAGCACTATGACCCAGGAAAGAGGAGATCTAAGGTACCCAGAGTCCATCACATTTAGGGCTTTACAGACAATGTTTTATTGTGAGTCTCCCAATAGTTGGAGTTTTTCTTAAGGCCACAGCTCCTCATTGTTGCAGAGAAAAGCTTGAAAATGTGACTCCCACAGGCAAATGAAAAGAACCCAACATTTAAAAAACCTCATCATTTTAAAGACAACTTTATGATTTGGGGGGACTTGTCTCATTACTTCTGAATTCTTGGGGTTGGTGACACAGTACAAGTCAAAACAAACAGTTGGAAGCATTTAGATTCTGTGATTTTGGATGCTATAGAAATGTGTAAACCAGACAGATGGAAAACAGGCTAGCACAGTCCAAGAGAACAGATTGACTCAATGCCCTTTGACTTAACACTTCTTACCAGGAAAGTTGATATTCTGCCCTTACATATTTCATCAAACTTTCAGAGTTGTCTAAACAATAATTCTTTGTAAGGAAAGTAGATATGACAACATGTTCCTTAAGAAAAGGCTGTATCAAATTTAGTAGGAATGAAACCAATAGGATTCTACAGACTTCTATAGAAATTACTCAAACAGTCTAGAGAATTGAATATAGAATACCGAAATCTAACAGGTTTTTACAGAAAAAAAAGCTTACAGATTTGAAGACTGAATACAGTTGATTTTCAAAGTCAATAGGAATTCTCTCATTCTTTATAAATTTCTACAGGACTTTTCCATAAGGGGCAAACCTGACCAACTCAAATAATGGAAGAAAAGGATAAGAAAAGGATAGACAGGTACAGCTCCCTTGCTCAGGCTGCTTTGTATAGTATGCCAGGAAGTGCTTTTGAACCCAAAGCAGAAGAAAGTTAATCCATAACCCCTTAAACGTCAGATACCAACATAACAAGAGCAGTTTTTTTCAACATATAGTATTTAAGTTCCTTGCTGTAAATGACTGCTTAGCACAACGCCAGTCTAAACAGTAATATACTGATATACGATATCATTCACTTTTCTGCAGAGGGCCAGCATAAGGCGTATTTGCCACTTTAATGTGTTTTAAGATCTCAGATTAGGGTTTAAGTAGGACCTACATAGGGCATCAGCCTTGTGAGGGTTTTCTGTATGGTCTGAATTTCACTGATAGGAAAAATGCACCCGTAAATTTAATCATATCCAAAGACATAAGCCATAATCTTATTAGTCAATTCATAGGGTTAAGTTACTACTTGATTCACAACCATTGTCAAGTATTCATTCTCATCCATGATTAACAAGGTACATGCTTGCTACAAACACACTGATAATAAAAACTATTTACCTTAAGTTTGAGCAGGTGTATCTTCTATACTCATCCTCATGGAAGCATATTGTTTGTAGTGTATTAGAGTGTGGTTTTTAGATGTTGCTTGAAATTATTAGAACTGGAAGCACTGGCTATTGGGAGTCTGAAAGGACAGGAAACAGGAAGGTAGGGGGAGGAGTTGAGGAGGCAGAGTGAGAGTTACAGAGGGTGCAGCAGTAGCTTGGTGAAGAGGTTTCCCACTTTAAAAATAAAGTCCTGTTGAAATTTGTTAGTACCTTTCCTCGTTGATAAAACATAAAGGCCAGAACAGCTGATTGCCTGCCATTTAAAACGGCCACCAAAGTACCAGGATGTAGAATGACAGTGCATGGTGATAGCAACTCATTCTAAACGTTTTATTTAAAGAAACAGTACAATCCAACTGAAATTCTGGGAGGAGGAAAAAACAGAAAGATTCAGTAGGGCCACAGGATACTTCCACCTGAGACAAACTGATCCAGTTAACCTCCCTTTGCAAAAATTGTATATGAATAAACTTGGCCTGACTGTGAAGATGACCTTCTCTATCCAAGAAATTTTAGATCTGACGATAGATGGTTTACACTGAAATTGTGAAAGTATGGAGAGATCAGATGTCCCAGGTCTCATGTTTTCTCAGTTTAAGTTCCACTGATGTTTCCTTGACATATACCCTAAAACTGCAAACATGTGCCCCAAACATAGAGCTTAATACTGTTGTAAATATTCCCACTGACCGTCACCAAAGCGTCTTTACATCAGAACACTACTTACACTTTATATAGGCCCCTGACTTCAGCAGAACTACTCTGCAATAAGTGATTGCAGGATTGGGCCCTAAAGGTTTTACAAGGCAATCAAATATGTGGATCACATTTGTGGTGGAACATCAGATACCTTACATTCCTTCACACTCAGTGGTTTCCCTTTTCTGGGAAGCTAGAAAAAGTCAACTGAACATGCTATTGCAGTTATTTTTTATTTATTTATTTTGATTTCTTAAAATAAATCAGTTGTCAACAGTTGTGACAACAGATGCCAGGAACAGCTGTTAGGTATTTCCAATATGTGACTTTACTAATTTTTCATGGATGTTCTTGTGATTAGCAGAAAATGAAGTTGTCTATTTGCAAATAGAACAAGGTGCACTGTCCTAAACCAAAATATGCCAATGTCATTCTCAAATTTATCTCTAGATCTCATGGAAAGTGCATGTTCCTGTATCTTTCCTTACCTCCTTTCAGGGGTTTGCTTCTTCTCTTTTAGTCAAACTTGTGACATCAGTAAAGTATTGAAGATTGATGTACAAGTTTTTCCTAAGGCACTCATCATTCTAAATATTGGGTGCTTTTACAAAACGTAGAAACAGACATTGACATTATAATGGGTTAAATTCACCCCTGAATATAAGGGCTATGCACTATTCAAGTCCCACTTAAACTATCACAATAATGTTTACATAGGATTTAAATGGTGTGCAGAGGCCATGTGCGGTTCTCTGTGAAGGGGTGAATTTTACCCTATATCCATAAAAACCTCTGCTGCCCTAGAGATAACCTCATTTACCCACCACTATGTCTACTGTTATCACAACAGCCCTCAGACCAACCATCCGCTCCCTATAAGCATTGAGTTTAAGGCTGGAAGGCACCATTAGGTCATCTAGTCTGGCCTCCCATATAATGCTGCCCTTCCGTATAACGCTGGCCATAGAATTTCACAGAGTTACCTTTGTATTGAGCAGGTCTTCCACAAAGACATCCAATGCTGATCTGAAAACTACAAGAGATGGAGAATCCACCACTTCCTTTGATAGTTTGTTCCATTGGTTAATCACTCCCACGGTTGAAAATTTGTGCCTTATTTCTAATTTGAGCCTGTCTGGCTTTAACTTCAAGCCACTGGTTCTTATGTCATTCTCCACTATCTCAAAGAGCCTTTTAATACCTGCGATTGGCTTTCCATAATCAAGTCACTTCTCAATCTTTTTGCAAACTAAACAGAGTGAGCTCCATAAATTTCACACTGTTTTCCAAATCTTGAATTATTTTTGTGGTTTCTTTTCGCACCCTCTTCAATTTTAGTATACTTTAACCCTCAACAGCTTTCCAACACAAACACGAAATAAATGTTCTTGGCTGCCCAACACCACATACCACAAAAGAAAGCAAGCTCTGCTTCATAGTTTACCTTGGTAACAGGGTGTATTGGTCCTGTCAGGCTAATAAGCGAAGGCTCTGGGGCCAGCACCACCCCATGCCAGGGGTTTATAATAAAGACAGCCTTTTGGAACAAGGAACTAAGGAGTAAAAAAAAGTCTTGGGACAGTAGCTAGAAGTTTGGGGAGAAAACCTCAACTGTTGCCTTTGTTCAGGGGTTGGGACTGGAGCTGCAAAGGGCAGGGTGAGTCAAAGTTGCCCTCTGCTCTCAGTGCTGTGATCCTTAGTCCCAGGGCTGCTGGAAATTGTAGGCCTCTGCAGCAAGGCATGCTGGGATGTGGGCAGACTATGAAAAACATTTTTCCTCATAAAAGAGAGAATCTTGGAGAGTAAAGAATCAGTCTCACCAGGGAAATGGTGAAAATCTGGTGAACTTGATACAGATTCTGGGGAGAATTTGTGATCCTGGAGAGTCTGGGTCAAAACCAGCTTTGTGGCTTGTCTACACTGAAAACATCCATCAACCTAGCTACCCTTCTTGGAGAGATGGATTAACTACAACTCTAGTGAATGTCTACACTGAAGAGCTACAGAGGTGCAGCTGCAGTGCTGCATCTGCACTGCTGTAGCACTGTAAGTGTAGATAGACCCTGAGAAAGCAAATTTCCTTTTCTGTTTGCTTGGGACAGAGACCCAGATCTCTGAGGAGAATCTGTGATCTCAGAGTGCCTGAGAAACAGTACCTTTGGGAACAGGGGAAACTTTTAAAGCTTCTTGGAACTCTGGAAAGGGTCTGTTGCCCCTGGAGACTTGGAAGGAAAGTGCATCCTTGGAATAAAGAGCCGAGTTTGTTTATTTTTGTTTGTTTGTTTGTTTGATGCATTTATCCAAAGCCAAAAAATGTGGGGAATCAAACCTTAGAGAGAGAAAGAACTGTTTTCTTTTGATTCCATAAGTGGGGTCACATGATTATGCACCACATAAGCACCCAATTAAAGGGGTGGAAATCCTAAAAAAAAATCTATTCTATTTTGGAGTCAAGAGATGACATCTAGGTAATTCAAAGCCTGTTGCATACTCACTGGGGTGTGTGTGTACAAAAATCAAAACACAAGCCAAATAACATTATTAGGCTTGGGGTGTTTTGGTTAATTCCTCCCTCCCTTGCCCTCCCCCTCCCCCTTTTTTGTGGTCTGACTCATGTTTTTTGCTTTTTTTGAACTAACAATAATGTATGTGATTTTTTGACTTGACGCAAGGACCAGCTGGGGTTGAAGGTTAATGTTTACAAGTATCAGAGGGGTAGCCGTGTTAGTCTAGATCTGTAAAAGTAGCAGAGAATCCTGTGGCACCTTATAGACTAACAGACGTTTTGGAGCGTGAGCTTTCATGGGTGAATACCCACTTCGTCAGACGCTGGCCTGCGTCTGACGAAGTGGGTATTCACCCACAAAAGCTCACGCTCCAAAACGTCTGTTAGTCTATAAGGTGCCACAGGATTCTCTGCTGCTTTTAATGTTTATAAGGCTATCAAAGCTTGCTAATAATACACTTTTATCTAATGTAATGCAATTATTGTTAATCTAGCCTAAACTTTCCCGCCTTAGCTTTGTACGATTATTTTCTCCTAATATATACAATCAAAGTTCACCCCACTGTCTGTAAAGAAAAGACTGTGATTCAGCTTTGAGTTGAATGACATTCCGTGTCCCAGGAAATCTTATTTAATCACTGAGTCCCTTTATACTAGAAATAAACAGATACTATCATGGTACCAAACAGTGCCTGAGTCTTGCATTCCCATTTAACATGTGTGCATGAATATATTATCTTTGTTTTCTTGAAATTAATTTAGAAATTAGAGATAAGTATGGCGGCCACATTACAGACTTAATGTATTTTACCCATTGAAATGCAAATAGCTGTTCCCAGCAGGTTACATTTTAAAATGTAGCTTAGGAAAAGTTTTGCCTCACTGATATGCTATAAACTTTTGCAATATGCTGTCCAAGTAATGCCCTCTAAAAGCTAAGGTCTGCAAAATCTTCCTTTGTTCTGAGCACCATCTGCTGGAATGTTTTATAAAAACATCTGTTTAGCAGTACTCATGCTTAAAATTGATCAGCAGTGTAGTTCCTTGACCGTGTGCTGAAATGTAGATCTGAAGTTTTGTGTTAAGTCCTGTAAAAGTTTGAGCCAGACTATTTAAAAACTACCCCAGTAGCAGTCTTTAGTAACAACAGGGAACACTTCATTAATCTTTGTAAAGCAAAGGTAACAAATGTAACAACCATGTAATATAGACACAAGCTGTCAAAGAAAAATGCAGGCAGAAAGATTTGAGTCCAATACTTCAAATCTTTCCTCAAATAAGTAGTTGCTCTGAAGTCACTACCTCATGTGAATAAGGACCACATGAGCAACAGTCTGGAGAATAGGTCCTATCTGAATGACAACTTCCTGAAGTGGAAGAAAAGAGATAAGACAAATATCTGATAATTGGTGAAATCCTAAACTAGTCTGACCAGGCTTTCATTGGGCACCCGAAAGGTAGCCGGTGTTGTGCAGCATTTACTACTGGACTGTAAGGTCTGCAAAGATCTAAGCATAACCAGTCTTGCAAAGACTTATTCATGACAGTAAGCAAGTGAATAGTCCCACTGAACACACACGGGCCTCTAGGACTTGAGCTAAAGGAGTTCTCTCCTAGCAGGAAGCAGTAGTAGGCTCTTATCATCTCTGTGAGCCCACCCAGCTCGTAGAGGGCAAAATCAGATACACACAAAGCCTGTGACTTGTAATGTGAAGTGATAATCAGTGCAACCCCCAATTAAATTCCCTAGACCCCTGATGAAATTATTTTAAGACTATTTGTGGGGTTAGTATATCCAGTGATTAAAGGTTACCTTAATGCCTGGTTAAATGGCTTCTGTGTGTTGTTACTTTAGAAACCTAAAGCGGCAATCTGATTTCAGATAAAATGGGTCTCTCTCTCTCTCAGTCTCTTCATTTGTACATTGTAGAACGTTTTTTTCCTAGCAACTGAAAGTGGATGCTCTCCGTTGACCTGCTGGTTCATGAACTGCTCTGGCTGAAGGCACCTCCTCTCATATTCTTTTAAAGGACAAGCATTTGCTGCAGTTGAGCTGCTGCTTCTGTGGAGCCGAACATCCAGAGTGTGGTTTATAATGTTATGAAGTGCATTACACTAGGTGCATGTTAATAAGCAGAGAGTCAGACGGTCTTTGTTTATTTCTTGTTTTCATTATAGTTCCAGCCAAAGAAATTCTGACCTGTCTACACTAGGGAAAGCTTATAACCAGTTTAGCTAAATTGATTTTAAAACTAGTTAGAGTTGTAGTATAAATCTGGTTTAAGACAGCCTCAGCAGTCTGCCCTGCTTTTGACACCAGGTCCAAGACCACAATTTGAAACTGGTTAATTAAGTGTCAAGCCACTTAATACTACTTAGTTCCAGGTCTGTGCTGCAACTCTAACCAGTTCTTAAAGCGTGCCTTCCTGAGGTGGTTCTAACACTGGGTAGAAGATTAGTGCAGAGTCCTTTCTTTTCCACACCTCCTGTGACCACCAGCATCCATTAACCTCATGAGCCACACACAGGAGGTATCCAGCACAATCCCACTCCAGCTTGCTTAACCTGCAACAGTTCCCAGTCGTTCCCTTCTAGCAGCTTCCCTACCACCTCCTCTTGCAAGTCAGTCCCTAGCACGACCTCTTCCCCCTCTATTCTCCAGCAAGCCCCAATTCATGTTTGTACTACTTGCCTGGTTTCCTGGCACCAACCCAGCTTCCTGCCAAGACGCTGCATAGCTCCAGATGTTCCTTGCCACCCATCGTTCTGCCTGCACAATCTATGCCCCATATCTCAACCTCTTTCCCCCTTATGGACAATCTTTCTCAGAAATTTCCACCTCTTGTGATTTCTTCCCCAGGAAACTTTGACTGCTGCAATCACAGAAGCTCCCGTCCTCTGTGAAATTTTAGCCTTGCCTGAGGGAGAATGGGGGAGCCACTCTGATTGGCCACCATCCCCATTCGTCTACTTTGGGGAAAGAGCAGCCAATCAGAGCTTCTGCAGAAGCAGGCAGATCTCTCCTCTCTCTCCTCAGGATCTTTTAGGGGAGGAAGAGGGGGAAGAAGGAGCAGTGAGAAGGGAGAGAAGGGGATCTTGCCCCCACCCAAGACTGGAAAGGGGTTGGAAGACGAAGCACCCTGGGAGCTTCAGGGCCAGGACTGAGTGGGGACAGAACGAATGTGAGGGTAAGGCAGATTTTATGTGGGGACTGCATAATTAGTGGCTGAGCTGAGGGAACAGGACTGGGCTGGGACACTGAATGAATAATTAGAATTCTGGCGAGAAGCTGAAAGCTCTGCACCATGAGGCACTCGGCGAGAGCTCCTGCAGCACGGGCCAGACTCATCCTTCTCAATAAAATGGAGGGAACTAGAGACACTAATTCTCTCTCTCACACACACACGGGGGTCTGGTTCATGATTTTTAAACTTTTGGGATTGCCAATACTGCGCTCTTACCCCTGCTCAGGAGACTTGATTGGCCGAATTCCCTCTCCATCACCCAGAGTCTTTCTCTTTCACCCTGAGTACTGCCAACTCCAACCCTTCACAAGTCATGTGCTTTTAAAAAGTAATAAATGTTGGGCTCCTTTTATTTGCCTTCTGAAGTTTGTGCCTTTAGGGTTCAGAGCTTCAAAATCTCTCCACAACCACAAGGGCTAGAAAGTAACTTTAAAAAATAAATGAATCTGACATTGTGACATGATGCCAGGAGCTGGAGATTTAAGGAACACAGTAAATATGGCAGGAGTTCCTACAGGTATGTTAGCAACAAGAAGGTCAGGGAAAGTGTGAGACCCTTAGTGAACTGGGGAGGCAACCTAGTGACAGATGATGTGGAAAAAGCTGAAGTACTCAATGCTTTTTTTGCCTCAGTCTTCACAGACAAGGTCAGCTCCCAGACTGCTGCACTGGGAAGGACAGTATGGGGAGGAAATAAGCAGTCCTCATTGGTGAACGAATGGGTAAAGGACTATTTAGAAAAGCTGGACGTACTCAAGTCCATGGGGCTGGATCTAATGCATCCAACGATGCTGAGAGAGTTGGCTGATGTGATTGCAGAGCCATTGGCCATTATCTTTGAAAACTCATGGTGATTGGGGGAGGTCCAGGATGACTGGAAAAAGGCAAATATAGCGCCCATCTTTAAAAAAGGGCAGGAGGAGAATCTGGGGAACTACAGACCAGTCAGCCTCACCTCAGTCCCTGGAAAGATCATGGAGCAGGTCCTCAAGGAATCCATTTTGAAGCACTTGGAGAAGAGGAAGGTGATCAAGAACAGTCAACATGGATTCACCAAGGGCAAGTCATGCCAGACCAACCTGATTGCCTTCTGTGATGAGATAACTGGCTCTGTGGATATGGGGAAAACAGTGGACGTGCTATACCTTGACTTTAGCAAAGCTTTTGATATGGTCTCCCACAGCGAATTAAAGAAGTATGGAATGGATGAATGGACTATAAGGTGGATAGAAAGCTGGCTAGATCATCAGGCTCAATGGGTAGTGATCAACGGCTCGATGTCTAGTTGGTGGCTAGTATCAAGCGGAGTGCCCCAGGGGTCGATCCTGGGGCCGGTTTTGTTCAACATCTTCATTAATGATCTGGATGAGGGGATGGATTGCACCCTCAGCAAGTTCACAGATGACACTAAGCTGGGGGGAGAGGTAGATATGCTGGAGGGTAGGGATAGGGTCCAGAGTGACCTAGAAAAATTGGAGGATTGGGCCAAAAGAAATCTCATGAGGTTCAACGAGGACAAGTGCAGAGTTCTGCACTTAGGATAGAAGAATTCCATGCACTGCTACAGACTGGGGACCGACTGGCTAAGTGGCAGTTCTGCGGGAAAGGACCTGGGGATTACAGTGGACAAGAAGCTGGATATGAGCCAACAGTGTGCCCTTGTTGCCAAGAAGGCTAACAGAAAATTGGGCTGTATTAGCAGGAGCATTGCCAGCAGATCGAGGGAAGTGATTATTCCCCTCTATTCAGCACTGGTGAGGCCACATCTGGAGTATTGCGTCCAGTTTTGGGTCTCCCCTACAGTAAGGATATGGACAAATTGGAGACAGAGGGCAATGAAAATAATTAGGGGCCTGGGGCACATGACTTATGAGGACAGGCTGTTGGAACTGGGGTTATTTAGTCTGCAGAAGAGAAGAGTGAAGGGGGTTTTGATAGCAGCCTTCAACTACCTGAAGCGGGGTTCCAAAGAGGATTGAGCTTGGCTGTTCTCAGTGGTGGCAACTGACAGAACAATAGGCAGTGGTCTCTAGTTGCAGTGTGGGAGGTCTAGGTTGGATATTAGGAAAAACTATTTCACTAGGAAAGTGGTGAAGCACTAGAATGGGTTACCCAGGGAGGTGGTGGAATCTCCATCCTTAGAGGTTTTATGGCCTGGCTTGACAAAGCCCTGGCTGGGATGATTTAGTTGGGGTTGGTCCTGCTTAGTATTGGTACTGAAATGTGTGTGTGCTGGAGGGGGCAGCCTGAAGTGATTGTTGTGTGGGGGCAGATCTGAGGCCTCAGTTAATTGTAGTGGGGGCAGTCTTGGCAGGGACCCTCTTGCCTTCCCAAGACCTCTTGCCCCTGGTCCTTTAGGGATAGCTCAGGGAATAGCTTCAAACTATACTCAACCTAAGAACATCCATACTGGGTCAGACCAAAGGTCCATCTAGCTCAGTATACCAGTTTCTGACAGTGGCCAATGCCAGGGTGCCCCAGAGGGAATGAACAGAACAGGTAATCATCAAGTGATCCATTCTCTGTCATCCATTCCCAGCTTCTGGCAAACAGAGGCTGGGGAACTACCCCTACCCATCCTGCCTAATAGCTATTGATGGACCTATCCTCAATTAACTCATCTAGTTCTTTTTTAAACCCTGTTAGAGTCTTGGCCTTCACAACATCCTCTGACATAGAGTTCCACAAGTTGACCATGTGTTGTGTGAAGAAATACTTCTTTTTGTTTGTTTTAAACCTGCTGCTTATTAATTTCATTTGGTGACGCCTAGTTCTTGTGTTATGAGGAGTAAATAACACTTCCTTATTTACTTTGTCCACTCCAGTTGTGATTTTATAGACCTCTCTCATATCTTCCCTTATTCAGGCCCCAAGCAACCTGAACCACCCACCTCTCCTCCCCCATCTCCCTTACCCGTACCAGATGACAAAGCTGGTTTATTTTATTCTCACAGCAGTGAGACAGTGTCTTATATTTTAAAAACCAAAACTACCAACCTGCCGTAGATTAGTGCATAATGCCCAACAAACCGCAGCATCTCCCACTTTGGTCTCTTGGCGTACCTTTCAATGGCTGGTTTTGTACAAAGAGCAGGTTTGAAGGGGGAGAAGTACACTCCAGAGTGTACCCCCATTCTGTGAAGGGCAGCCCAGTCTTGTGTAAGAATGTGGGATAAGGGTGGCAGGAGAGGTCATCCTCCATTTTGGAAGGCGGGTCTCTGCACTGCAGGGTACAGCCAACACCATGCTCTGGTTGCTGTTGGACTCCATTACAGAATGTTTCATTAAAATTAATGTAAGAGTTCAATATAAGCTCTGCGTACCTTAATCAGGAGAACCCCATGTGACTCTACACCCTATATTCATCATAGTGATGTTATAATAATATGATTATGGCATAATTATGATGCATTTTGTACAAGATGGGTCATGTAAGGTGTCATCGGAAAAATTATGATTTGCTGAATATGATTATCCTATTTGTATGCACGTATCATTTTTGTATCTGAATTTATAAATATGACTATGGATCTGTATTTCAAATGGGCTTATTCTGGAAAACATCCAAAACCAACCTTTCAGATACAACAATGAAGAAGACAGACAGTGCTAATGACTCATCAGCAAAGACAATGGGCTGTGGAATAGCTTAGCCTTCCTGTAACTATTTCGGCCAGCCTATGAGTAATGGCTGTCATGACTCTGCAAGAGCATATGACCAGACTACATGACTCCGAACTCCATCTTGGGTACCTGTATTTTTTCTCAAACTAGTCTGGGAACCAAGTTTGAAAAAAGGGTTCCCGCTCTAGGGAAAAGCTATATCAGGCCAGGAGTGACATCATCGGTTGTTCTTCACTCCCCATAACTCAATACCTGAGAGAAGCTCCTAAAGAAAAAGATTTGGACTAGGGGAGGGGATCCCAACCTGCAAAGCAAATGCAGCTTGTCCCTTAAGAATCTACAAGCCTGCTTGTATCATCAGCCAGGGTGAGAAACTACTCATTCATACCCTATCTTTCTAGTATTTTAGGCTTAGTTCATGGTTTTGTTTATTTGCTAGGTAATCTGCTTTGATCTGTTTGCTATCACTTTTAATAATTTACAATCTAGTTTTTTGTAGTTAATAAATTTGTTTTATGTTTCAATCTAAACCATTGTGCCTTTAAGTGAAGTGTCCTGGGGGGGAAATCTCAGCTTGGTTAACACAAGTTTGTTGCATATTCCTCTTCACATTGAGGGAGGGGCGAACTTTATGAGTGTACATTGCACAGATTCCTGGGCAGGGCAAGACAGTACAACCTTGGGTTTATATTCCAGCAAGGGTGCAGGATGGAGGAGCTGGGAAATTGGCTGTTGTCTTGTGCCTGTCTTTGAGTATGGCACTCATGTAGCTCAGTTTGGGTGTGTGGTGTTGTGCTGGGTGATCACGGGACCTAGAGAGTCTGAGTGTCACCAACAGCACTGTGTAGGAAAGGCCAGGCCAGCTGGGAGGTTAAAGGGATGCAGCAGTTCCCACAGATCCCAAACTGCACCACAGGGGTGACAACCCGTCACACCCCACACACCTCTGACTGTGCCCTTTTGCTGAAACAGTTTTTAATGGACATCTCCATGGCTCTTTCTGGGGAGGCCAGAAGCTTCTTCAGAACTCTTAGGGGTCGGCTTCTCCTTACTCTTCAGGAGCGTTATTGATCAGCTGGGGATGTAGTCACCTTAAGTTGGCTTCATTCATTTTTCTCAGAGATCATTGTGGTAATCTCCTCTTCCCTTCTGAGCATGCTCACCTAAAGATCCTAGTTGGGTTTAACCCAGTCACCCCTCTGTTCAACCCACATGTGAAGCCAATGGGGGAGACTGGGAGAAGCTTCTGGGAACAATGTCATAAACATGGTACTCTGTTCTCTATCATATTGGAGGTGGAGGGAACAGCAGAAGCCCTGATTTCTAGAGATAGTAAAAAAAAATTGTCAAGTTTGTTTTTGATGGAAAATGCTGTTGAACAGAATAGTTTTGTTTAAAAAAATCATTCTGGGTGATTATTTTTTTAACAATTTTCAAAATATTTTGAAAAAAATTCCTACAGGCTGGGGAAAACCTCCCCACACACTCCCCATTTTGTTTCCCAGTGGAAAAGTCTGAGTGCATTTTTTCCCACCAAAACAAAATGAAATTTGTTTGATAAAAATGGAAAATTTCAAATTGGGTGAATGATTTCCATTTTATTTTTAACAAAAATATACTTCTTTTCAGCCAGCTCTGCTGCTTTCCTCAATGCTTCATGAAGATGGAGCCTTCGATTCAAAAAAAATCATAGGCACAGTACATGTAAGATGGAGATGATGTTACTTGGCACAGAGAAGCAGCCAAGAGCACTGGCAAAGCCTAAAATTCCTTCTTTTCATTTGTCCACATATTGGCAAAATGATATGAACTCTTACTAAGCCCTGCATTGTTTATGGACTCTATAGCTGTAATGATCAGAAATGCCACCTTTCAGCTTTCGCTGGCCAAGATATTCTATCCCTCTCAGATACAGCTCTCAGTACGGTTATCCATGCCTTTGTCCATTTGAGATTAGGCTGACTGGGACATGCACTGACAGGAGGCCTTCTGAAAGCTAAGCAGAGTTTGACAAGTGTATAAATAATAAATGTTTTAAAATGCATCAGCCCAGCGTTGAGGTAGGTCAGACAAACCAACTATTACGTGTCTGACTGCCAAGTTACATTTGATTGAACTTCAAAGTGCTGGCTCCTATCTATAAAGCCCTAAACAGTCTATTACAATTTGCATAGTGTGAGCATTGTGCTGGAGGATTCACAGACAAGGCCTGTTTCAAACAGCTTACAATCTAATCAGATTTTATATATATATATATATGGGAGAAGAGGAGCAATGAACAGCCTGACTGAACGATGCCACTGCTGCCATGAAGCTTATGGGAAACTGCCCCAACACAATGACTAGCTTGATGACCATTGGAAGCCTGCTTTGGATTTTATTCATTAGTTTTGTTAAATCCTATCATTAAAATAAAAAAGTATTGCTAGGTCCCTCAGCCAGGGACAGAGCTGAGTAACCACATGTTCCTATTACTGTTGCCCTGTTTGATAATCCTCTCCCACCCTCCAATTTATAGGATCTTTTCTTGAATTAGATAGTAAGTTTTGTTTTTCTCTGCGCAGTGTGTAGCATACTAGGGCCCTAGTCCTGAATAATACCAGAATGCAAATAATAATGAAGTTAAGCATGTTCTGTTAGCTCCACAATGCTTGCATCTTCAATATTACATGAAGAAGATAGGTCAGGGAGGGAGGATGGTGCAGTTCATCTATATTGCAGAGAGGGACAGGATGAAGCCCCAGAAACAAGATTGGGAGGCAGACATACTGGTGTGTACTTAGTCCTGTGGTGGGGCAGACCAAAAGGGGATAAGGTGATGGAAAGAGATGAGGAGGAAGATAGGCAGGGATTAGGATACACAGAGCCTTGAAAGTGATGACCCCCAGTTCTAGGTTTTGGCTCCATTTATTTCAGAGACAGCCGTTCTACTCAGGCCCTATCACAGTAACTGCTCAGAAATGAAAGCTGTTCTCCTTGGTGGGTCCTGCTGGAAATACACGTGAGCACTTGGGGTATCTGAGTATTTTCATACTGAGCTAGGACATGTCCTGGTTCAGATTTCTTGTAAACTGGATTTTAGAATCCTCAGAATTTTTAAAAAAGACGATTCTTGGCTTGTGCATACATTATTGCACCTACAGGTATTGCACATGTGCAGTTTGGAGACCCTGTGCATGCATAGGCTTAGCCCTGGGTGTCCACAATATCCAATTTGTGCACACTCACACAGTGAGTATTACTTTGGAACAGAAAAGGTGCTCTTCACCCCACAAAAGCACACAGAACCCCTTGCAATAAATTACGTCAAATTTCCACTCACTGAAACAAAAAGGACCAACTCAGAGACCTATACCCATTTTCAATCAGCAACAAGGGAAGTGCTTTGGCTCTAAGCCCACACCCAAAAGAGAAGGAATTGCCTAGTAAACCATTTGTCCTGGGTTTTGAAATTCCCTGGAAACACAAAGCACAGTGAGCTGTGCTGAGTCATTGAAGAGGAACATCACATATAAGCAAAAATAGAATTTATTTTATTGATTTTTGTCTGTTTAGACCACTAAGTTTGTAGGCATAAAATGTTAGAATGGATCCTTCCTACATTCTAACCCTCTCCCAGCACAACCCCCTTCATCAGTAGTATTCACACTCTGAGAACCCATTTCACCTTTTAGAGAGAAGGTAATTATGTCTTGTCAATTAGACTCAATCACTGAACTATAAACAGCTGCTGGCATATAACCATTCAGCCTCATTTACAACTGTGATAGCCTTTTAGCTGTTATAATTTTCACATACTCATGCTAGCATTTCCCCCCATACATTCTTCATAAAAATGTATGAGAAAAAAAACATGGAAATGGAGACAGCTAAGAGAAAGGGTACTACAAATGTTAAATGAAGATGAGGGTTATGTACCACCAGCTGTTTGAAGCTCAGTGATTGAGGGGCTAGTTGATGAGCAATGATTACCTCCCCACCCCCACTCATACAAGGGGAGGTGTGTTCTCATTCTGGATATCACTGATTAAGGGTCATGTGGGGAAGGCCCAAGAAAAATCCTCATATTTTAATTTGATAGTTGCATTTTTCTGGCTACAGTGAATGAAAACAAACCTCTTGCAACCAGCAAGGTACAATGTTAGGAACCAGAAGTCAAGCATCACATTGCCATGAACTGGCCTTTTTGCAATTTCTGCATCAGAGTTCATAGAAAGGACTTATCCTCTCATTCAGCTGAGCTATGATTCAGTTTTCATTGCCTTTTTTTAGGCTCAAAATTCGAATCCGGCACTAGGTCTAAGGAAAGTGCTAGGATGTCCTTTAGTGAGTCCTGCTGAGATGTCCAGCACCTAAAGGCAAAATTAATATATATTTGCACAGCACCGTAATTGTGCATGACATGTTTTAGGCAGATTTAAAAACAAGACATAGGATGAAATCGTGGCTCCATTGAAATCAAAAGCAAAACTCCCATTGACTTCTATGGAGTCAAGATTTCACATAGGATCCCTGTGCTAAGGAGCAATTATTCCAGGGCAAAGACCAGCAAAAGTGACAACAGCCCATGACAGGGTGTGGCATAGAGAAAACAAAGGATTAGGCCGGGGAGATAAGGAATTTGGGACAAATGGGCTGAAATTCATTCCAGAACAGAGGTGATTCATCAGGCCCTCTTCACCATGGAAGACCTACTACAGCAGTGGTTCTCAAACCTTTGTACTGGTGTCCTCTTTCACATAGCAAGCCTCTAAATGCGACTCCCACCTTATAAATTAAAATCACTTTTTTATATATTTAACACCATTATAAATGCGGGAGGCAAAGCGGGGGTTGGAATGGAGGCTGACAGCCCGCGACTCCCCATGTAATAACATGGCGACCCCCTGAGGCGTCCCAACCCCCAGTTTGAGAACCTCTGTACTACATCATAGCGTAGGAAGGACTGAAGTGGCACTAAGTAGAGCTGGGGGATGTTTTTTGCTTTAATTTTCCATCAGCTTTTAACAAAAGAAACAGAAAAATAAAGTTTGTCAGTGTTTTGTTTATCAGAACGCAACACTTCAGAATTTAAAAATGATAACAACCTTTTGGCCAAGTCTCCTCTTTAGTGTAGATGGTGTGTAGGCCTTCTGTGTTGGCATGGCCGTCACCACGAATCCACTGGGGACACGTGCTGAACTTGTGTTTCTGGTTAGTGCCACCAGTGCACTTTCTACAACGCGATGGCAGGACAGACCAGCTGGTGCATAGTTTTACCATTTTCTTAGCATGCCAGCACTAAAGCAGCTGTGTTGAAGAAATGCTTATATTTTGTGATGTGGTTTCCTTCCGGAGGATCTGTGGCAAACAAGGGATTTTTACAGAGAATTCTGGGGGCAGAGTTGCTTCCTGGGTATCGGGCACAGGCATGGGCTCAGGTTCCTGAAAGACAAGATTGCCGTCTCTCTTTCAGGGCTGGCGTAGATGATCTGAAATGAATATGTTACACTTAGAAAATACCCAGACACCGCATCAGTGATTTCTCCTCCAGTGGGAAACTGACCTGCAAGGCCCCAACATATGCCACTGCCTACCAGATGGGCTACAACAAAGTGTATATAATAGATGCACATCTTAAATGGAGGGAATATCCATAAGGTTGCACAAGAAAATGGAATACATTTGTCATATGGACCATATCTTTTTTTTAATCTACCTGTAAAGTGTCATGCAAAGCTCTGGTGTTTCAAAATATAGACTCCAACCAATAAAATGAAATATTTTTAAACAATGTGTTACTAGATTGTGAAATCCATTGCCACCAGAAGTTGAAGCCAAGAACTTAGCAAATCAAGGCAATTGGACACTTATGTGGATAGCAACGATATAGAGAATAATCATAATTAATGACAACACATTTTGCAAGGGATATTATATCCATGCTTTAGGGTTTGAGCCGATCTATTAGAGACCAAGATGAGACCTAATATGAGAGACCAGTTACCATAAATCTGCCTAATGTGGTGGTGTTCCTCTCTTCCTCTGAAACTGGGCACTGTTGGAAGCAGGAGACTAGACTACATGGGCCTTGATCTGATCTAAGGTATGTCCACATGCAGTGATGAGCTGCCAAAATCTTAAATGGTTCCCTATGGGTCTTGGCGGCGAGTCCTTCAGTGCTGCCGAAGACCCGGAGTGAGTGAAGGACCCGCTGCCGAAGACTTGGAGCTCCACCCGGTGAGTACAAGCCCCACTTTTTTTTTTTTTTTTTTAAGTCATCCCTGCTGGGGCCCCATTGAAACTGTTCGAATCGGGCCCAGCACTTCCTAAAGCCGACCCTGCACATCGGGGTTCCAAAATTGTATCAGGGGCTGGGTAGAGAAGGCTGTGCCTCCCAAAATAGCCTGTCCCCCCCATCCAACCCCCACCCATGTCCTACCCATGACTGCCCCCCTCAGAACATGCAAGGGCCACAAGCAACTCATCAACCACCCCCCCACAACTGCCCTGCCGGACCCCTGCCCACTCCCTACCCAACTCACCCCGCTCCCTGTCCTGACTCCCTTGACCCCATCCACCATCACCCTGACAGACCCCCAGAAGTCATGCCTATCCAACCCCCCCGTTCCCTGTCCCCTGATCGCCCCCCCCGAATCTCCATCCCCTCCAACTGCTCCCTGCCTTATCCAACCCCTCTTCTCAGCCCCGGTCTGGCTCCCTTACCATGCTGCTCAGGGCAGCACATAAGGATGCTGCACAACCCGCTGGAGCTTGCAGCCCCCTCCCCTTGCCACTCAAAGTAGCAAGAGCTGCAGAGCTGCCTAGAGCACTGGTGCCAGTGGCTCAGCATGCTGTGGCTGTGTGTGTGTGCGCGTGGAGGGGGAATGGGGGAGAGGCTGGGGGAGTCTCCCCAACTGGGAGCTCAGGCGGACCGGAGACAGGATGGTCTTGTGGGCTGGATGTGGCCCGTGGACCAGAGTTGTTTGTCCGCCTGCCCTCCCCTTTCACAGCTGGTTCTACACCGGCTTCTAAATTTAACCACTGGCTCCAGCTCACCAGTGTCCATACCTTGAATAGTGTGTGCAGTTCCAGTCATGCCATCTCAGAAAGATGTATTAGAATTGGAAAAGGGCAACAAAAATGATTAGGTGTAAGGAACAGCTTCTGTACGAGGAGAGATTAAAAAGACTGATTTTTCATCTTAGAAAAGAGTTGACTAAGAGGGATATGATAGAGGTCTATAAAATTATGACTGGTGTGGAGAAAGTAAATGAGGACGTGTTTACTCCTTCACATAACAAAAGAATCAGGGGTCACCCAATGAAATTAATAGGCAGCAGGTTTTAAACAAACATAAGTAGTTTTTTACATGATGCATAGTCAAGCTGTGAAACTTGTTGCCAGAGGATGTTGTGAAGGACAAAATTGTAAGTGTTCAAAAAAGAACTAGATAAATGAATGGAGGATAGGTCCATCAACTGGCAATTAGCCAGGAAGAGCAGGGATACACAACCCTGCTGTAGGTCAGAGGGTCTCAAACTGTGGGTCATGAGGTTATTACATGGGTAGTCATCAGCTGTCAACCTCCAACCCGAAATACTGCTTCTGCTCCAGCATTTATAAGTGTTAAATGTAAATAATGTGTTTTTAATTTATAAGGTGGGGGGTCGCACTCAGAGGCTTGCTGTGTGAAAGGGGTTAGTCATGCAAAAGTTTAAGACCCACTGCTCTAGGTGTCCCTAGCCGCTGTTTGTCAGAAGCAGAGTGGTTGACAGAGGCTGGATTGCTCAATGATTGCCCGTTCTGTTAATTCCTTCTGAAGCACCTGGTACCAGCGATTGTCAGAAGACAGGATATTGGGCTAGATGGACCATTGGTCTGACCTAGTCTGGCCATTCTTATATTTTTATGTAGTATGGTAATTCCTATGTAGCACTCCTTAATAGAAGAAGGAAAATGTACCTTATGTTGGAAACTTAGCACTTGCCTATGACTGCATCACCTGCCCTCTAGGCCAGTCTACACTTATGGGTTTTGCTGACATACCAGTAGCTATGTCAGTTATGGGTTTGAGTTTCTGGTTAGTTTGACAGACACATGGCTACGCCTGCAAAAGCCCTAATGTAGATACAATTGTATGTGGGGGAAAGGGGTGTAAAAAAGTACTTTTTGCCAGTAGAGCATTTCACTCGCTAACCCAGTATAAACGATGCTGGCAGAAACGCTATTTTTGCTGGCATAACCTGTCTATACTAGGATGATTATGCTAGTGTAGCTATACAGGAAATAGTTTTAAGTGTAGATAAGGCTTAAGCCATCTATCTGGGACTTATTCTAACGTTGCAAACCCTTTCAAACTTCAATATGCCAGAGGCTGAGGACAGGCAAGGTTCAGAGTCAGGGAAGTAACAGGTTCTCTAGCTCTTACAATTTTAATTTCATGCCCTCCAAGCCCTGCATATTTGGATTCATGGTAACTAAGGCACCTAGTTTTACAGATAGACAGGGTCATGAAATAGTCCCAAGAACATTTTAAAAATTCCCTAAAACTATTTGTTAAAAAAGTTTCTGTACCATGCAGAATATGTAACGATGTGGAATAGTGTAAACATTTCATCAACATTCATTTGGGATCAACTGCATAATTCACTTGGGATTTAGATGGTTATGAGACATGTGACCACCCAAACTTATGCTGATAAAACCTGTATACCCCCACCACACACATTGATGGTAGTATACATTCTGGCCAGGGAACTGCACAAAACGAGGTCACTCGAACAGTACTCAATTGGTGGAATATAGGACAAGAAACAGGAAGACCTGAAATATTCTCTCTCCTAAGGAGTCTCAAAATTTTTCATGGTGTGGATCACATCCTACCAGAAAGATTCTCATGGATCCTCCTTTCTCCCATTCTCGATCACAGGCAACCTCCCTTCCCACTTGCAGCTATAATTTTCCTGTGTTAACTGCAACAAGAGCTTACACAGAAAGATAAAGAAGATATGTAAATGTATGTGTAGCTGTCTTTTAATGTAATGCAAGATTTGGAGATAAGGAACACCAGCACCATGTGATCAGCCAACAGTCTGAAGACGCTTGTTTAGTTCGAAGGGTAGATATTCAGCCACACAGATGCAGAATTCCTTTAGCAGCAACACAGTTCAAAGATCTAAAAACAAATTTAGATGTGAGCTTTCGTAAAATGGCCAGTACTTAACTTTGGGCAGGTGGCCTTGATGCAATAGGGCCCAATCATGCAACCTTCATACGAGTACATCCTCATTCTCATGAATAACCCTACTGAAATCAATAGAGCTCTATTCAGGTTAATGAGGAATACTTGCCTGGGTCCTCTGGTTTTTAAAGCAAATGGTTTCAAATAGAAAGGTTGACTCAGAGTGAATTGGGGACCCAAAGTCTTTCAAACCTGTAGAACAGAATAAAAGTCTTGAAGGAATGGTGATAAAGGTTAATGAAACAATGTATTAAATTTTTTCTATCCCCCTTATCCCTCCCTCAGCTCCCAGTTTTGTTCACGCTACAAATTGGGAAACTGTGTTCTAAAAATCAGGTAATCAAAATGCAAGTAACTTGATGCAAGTTAATAGATCAGCTCCTATGAACAGCTGACACACAGGGAAGAATGGCAGAATTAACTGTTTAGCCCAGGGATAGGGGTGGGCCCTTTGTTTCAGACTTTTAAAGCTACGTTGTGGGCAGACCAATACAAATGGAAACAATACTTCTTGCTAAACTTATATTCATGCTTTGTACATTCTTTGTGAAAAGGTGTAAGTAAAAACTGCATTAAAATATTCAAAAATAGCTTTTAGCTTGAAAGAAATGTACTAAAATGCATGAGACAAAGAACCACGAAAGCTTATGTGCCAATACTTCTGTTAGTCTAGGGTGTCACAGGATTCTATCGCTTTTTACAGATCCAGACTCACACAGCTATCCCTCTGATACTTGACTCAAATGGGTTTTAATTTCACAAATCCTTACTGCAGGCATCCTACACAAATTATTTCAGAATTAGCCTTCGTAAACATTTTCCATGAAGCTTCTTAAAATTGATTTTATTTTGGATAAAATTAAACACCGTTTTGTACAAACAATAGGCTATTCCTGTAGATTTCAGCATAAGATCCAGCACATCCGAGATATTTAATTTACATGAACTTCTTACTTAAACTTTCTGAGATCTCGATGAA
Source organism: Chelonoidis abingdonii (assembly GCF_003597395.2). NCBI lineage: Eukaryota > Metazoa > Chordata > Testudines > Testudinidae > Chelonoidis > Chelonoidis abingdonii. Next base: position 20,750,759 of record NC_133770.1, on the reverse strand, counting down.
TCAGTGTTCACTAAATGCCTACTGTGGGCATCTGTGATTTAAGGACTTTGGGAATGTCATGATAGTCTATTCTGAAGTTGGAGGATATTTTCTCTGGTTCTAGGCTCAGCAACAGTTATAGGCTGCTACATTATATTGAAAGTTTACAAGCTATTTCACATGCAGCAGTCAATCTCAAAACTTATTTTTTATTATGAACATACTGGGGCCCTTCTTATGTGAGTTATCTTACATACATTCTTCACAATACTCTAACACATTTTTATGTAAATAATGGTGCCTTGAAAAAAATCACACTACAAAATGCGAGACAAGAGTGTGAATGTAGGATCCGGTTCTGACTGCTGCTAAACTGATATATTTAAGTGAGTGGAATGACTCTCCATTGACTGATATAACTATATTCAGAATTTGATCCATGGTGATCATACTGGGGTCATTTACACCTTTGTATCATGTCTTGAATTATGAACATATTGTCTGGCACTGGTTAGGCAAGTGGCCACTCATAACTGTGACATTTAGATTACTAACTTAGGCAAAAGCCATATTTTTACTGTTACCTGCCCCTATCCCCTTTTGTCTGCTTATTCACCTGTGGTGTCTTAAAAAAAACTAAATTGCAGCATCTCTGGGTCATGGATTGTCTTTCTGTTCTACTCATTTGCAGTGCCTAGAAAAAGAGACCCTGCCATGTGATTGGTCATCTGTGGGTGCTACCACGAACTAACAATGATACATGGTATTTGTAATTAGTGACAAACGTGAAGTGTATGTTGTGCATAAGAACAGGATACAAAGGCAATCTGCTACAAAGAAAAGGAAAAAATATTTTATTTACACAATTTAGTTACAATAAATACCCTTAAATACATACTGACATTTGAAGTATGGAATCACATATAGGGAACTTGTACATTATTTCTGTGTTTTCATTTTTACATTCACACCTAACATATACCACAGAAAGATATCTAATGCAAATGGAAGGACTTGGTATAATCAGGCATATAACACTTAAGAAATGAGAAGTAAAATAATGTGTGTAGATGATGCAGTAGAAAACATGATGCAGATGAACCCACAGTGGAGTCCGTATCATGATACAGTCGCCTCTTGAATTTATATTCTGAACTCCTAATAAACACAAGCTTCATAATCCAGATTAGAACAGTACATTTTAAATTATAGTTTCAATATACCCAAATATATCCAGCACTTAAGAGTTTATAGGTTAGGAAGGATCACATTCAGTAATAGTAACAGAGGTAGAATTGTGTGGACAGGTGCTTATTACTTCTAAGTGGCAATGATAAATACTATTACTATCACTGAATTCAAGAATACAATTCCTGCAGAAATAAAGGGGAGGAAAAAGTTAGTAATTAGTCTTATATCTCCTGGTATGCCACAGAAGCTGGAGCATATCTGGAAACTGCTGTCACTCCCCTAAGTGGAAAAGAGCTGTGAAACAAAATGGTTGTTATATTTTCCCACGTCTTTGGAATGTTCAACACATCCTAAAGTGTGAAACCTCTAAAAATGACCCCTCCTTTGGGTGGCAGCTGTTTATGTTCAATCACTTACAACTAACATCTGTAGGAAAGACGCAGCAGTACAACTTACTTTCAATATAGGCGACTAAAACATTGTATTAGGGAACTAGACTAGAGAATGATTCTGAGAGATGGGTACTACAACTGTCACACAGACAGAAAGAGAAAGTTTTGGACAGAAATGAGAAGAACATCAAGGAAAAGACAGCAGTAAAGAATTAACATTCTTGCAGGTAAACTAGGAGCGAGGGGAAACAGAGAGGGGACAGAGAAAGGGTGAGGAGAACCAAGGTGACTAGGGATAACTTGGTAATAAAATAAAGTGTTATGACTTGTTTTAATGGTGTATCTTCTTAAGAGTGTGAATTATATGGTCCACTAAAGACAGATGACCAACTGTAAATAAATTCATTAATCTTGTCTTTGCTGTATCTGTAAATGAAAATGTGTATTAATTTGAAAGTTAATATTACTGAAAATTCCCATCTCCTGCAAAGTAGTCCTGCAAAAAATTGTTTCATTATTGAAAATAAGTAGTTTTATTTCTATTTATGCAAAGTAAACCTGGCAGACACTAGAAAAATTACTATGCACAATGAAAAGCCTGAACTATGAAATGCATTAAAAAAAGGTAAAAATAGCAGTAAAAAGCTTCATTTAACAGTGATTTTCCATATAATCACAGACACTATTTCAGCCATAACATATTTTATGTAACTATACACAGGACTGTTTTTTTAAATATCCTACATTTAATCTGTAATACATTTTAAAATAGCGTCAGCTCAGTTAACTGGGATGCTGTTCAATTAAAAATCCTTGATGTAAACCTGTTAAGAAATTATTAAATATGTACAATGACCCCTTGCCATTTAGAGTTAGAAAAACACAGTGTCCAACTTGAGAAGTGAGAAAGCAGTGCAAGTGCTTAAAGACCCAGTGAAAACAGCCTTCCCATTAAGTTTTACACAGTGCAAAAGACAATGTACTTCCCACCAAAATAAGCAAAGAAATGGAAACCAAAGATTAAAAAAAAAACAAAAAAAACCCTGCAAAAGGTAGTGCTAAAGAGTAAAATAAATGATCCTTCCCAACCATATTATACCAGAAGATGGTATACGTGAGGATCCAATATGAATCAGTGTTTTTGTACACAAGACCTTGCGCTCATGTGGATAAGAAGTTAAAATGTAGGCAATTTTTAAGATAAAATTAACTAGGTTACAAAAAATCTTACATAAAATCCTTAGGATTTAATACTAACTTAAAAAAATACTTCCAGAATTCAAACTGTTGAATTGATTCATATTTAAAGAACGGTGCTAAGTAATATTTCAGAATCAAAGCCAGTTTAAAGGTAACATTGAAATAAGAGCCTTAAATTACCCTAATGATTTATTCCTCTCAAAATCTAGTGGACTTTCTTTAATCTGTCTAGTGCCTCTTTCCCCCACATTTATTTTTCATCCAACACTGCTGCTAGAAAAATCAAAGTACCAAAAAGGGCTACAAAGAAAAAAGTTCCGCCTAGAGGACCAACACTAGAAATCCTGTCTAACAAGAGTATGTGAAGCCAGAAGCATATCCTTGGGGTGGAAACACACTTAGAATCTTGCAGTACTAATGGGGAGGACAATATAACATCTACAGGAGTATGGTGGAGCACAAATCTAGGACACACCCAGAAAAGTCAAACTATGGATAAAGGCAACACCCACAGCTACTTCTGCTAATTCTAGGAAGCGCCCACAGCATCGTCTTAGAAAGGGCCAATCTTTTAAAACTGACCAGACTGAAGATACTATATGGTGTAAACATTAAAAAAAATAATTCATGACCAAATAAAACGTTCTTATTTATTCCCCAAAGTAGTCAGAATCAGTTGCTATAATGTACCTACGGTAATAAATGTAGTCATACAGAGGCATGCTGAGAATACCTACACTTTTGTAAAAGTTCTTCAGACTAAATCTTTGCAATGGAATCCAACTATGAAAGGAATTAAGATGCCCAATGAAGATCTAGTAGTTTACTTACTAAGAGGGCCTTATGCAGAGCTGTGAAACTTAAAAGTGAGTTTTCAGAACCAACCCCCAAATGGGAATTAAACCTATTCGTTTGAAGATTTATTTTTGTCTTATGTTCTGTAGATTTGACTTCAATACTTATAATCATCATCATAATCTTTTGTCCAGTTACACTGGAGATGAATCAGTCATTCTTGGCCCACATCAGCCTGCTAAATTAAAAAAAACTGTCATTATAGTTTATAAAACATTTTGTAGCGATTCCTGTATTTATGAAGATTCTGTAGGTCTGCACTTACGCCTCTCCCTATCCATAGGATTTTACCAAGCTCCTCAATTATGTTTAACGGTTTCTTTTCATTATATAAAACGTGCCACTCTGCTCTCTGAGACCAACTTCTTTGTACTTATACAACATAAAGAACCCTGCCAGAAACCAAAACCTTGGTCCGACATGAGAATGTGAAGATCTAGTGTAATGTATAATCCGCTTAACCTTTAAGGACAAAGGCCTTTTAAAGAAATTAAGAACATTCTTCTATAATTTCACACATAATATGGCCAGACCAATCTAGTAGCCAAGATGTGATATGATAGAGTAAAATGAACTTAGAAGTGCCACAAGATCAAAACAAGATAACTGAAAAAGAAAATATATATATATTTGGCTCCACATAATCACCTACTATATTTACCTATTAAAATAGTGTTACTAAATTTAAGTTTCTCTGAAACTTGTGAACAAATAATACACAGATCAGGATATATGTATTGACTTACTAGCATCTTTATAAAAAATTGAAGAGATACACAAAAACACATCAACATTTATGGAACTATGTCCATTAAACTTAGATAAGACAACACAAAAAAACTAACAAGTAGCTAAGATGTGGTTGAATTGTAAGCACTCTGCGTAACATCTTTTAATTTTAAAAGTTCCATATTTACATTGTATATTAAATGCAATTTTTGCATTCTGCATCTTATTTTAAATGCATGATAAAGAAAGAACAAGATAATGGTTGCAACAGATCTTCCAAGAAAATTAACTGAAGATGGCCAGATTTAATGAAGTGCTGTAAGAGAACATGGAAATAACAGTTTTCTAATGTTACCTCTACCTTCCTTTGTTTTTCTGGGAGTAGCCACAACAAATGGAACCAAACTGTGATGCTATCGTTCAAACTGGTCATTGCCAGTAAATCCAGTTTTAAGTTAGGAGTTTATTACTGAAGATATGTTTTATTGAAACCTTTTTAATGCATGCCTAAACCTAATAGTGGTTGTTACTACTGTACCTTTTTGAAGATCATCCTGTTCAAAAGATCTATAATATACAGGATGTATGTATGTATAATTGTATCCATATAAACATACATACATACAGAACATACTCACAGTTCCCATATGATACCCAGCTACTGTGATAAGCAGCTACAGTCACTACCAAATATGTCTGCACTCTATCTATGCACAAGCAGTAATCTAAAGTAACGGTCTATAAAGAGGGATATATACAATTATTAAACAATGCTTACATCGCTCCAATCTATTCGGTAAGTTAAGGAGACATTGCTCATGTCTTTGTTTTCAATGCCACAGGATGGTTATGGGGGGAAAAGTTTAAAAAACCCTGGCTAAAAATTCTTAATCCTGTAGTTGCAAAATGTTGTTCTCCTAGGGACTGATTCAAAACCCACTGAAGTCAGTATGAGACCTTCCACTGACTTCTTCAGGTTTTGGATAGGGCCTCTATTCTTTAGAGGTCTCAAAAAAGCTCATATTCCAACATCATCATCTGCCTACTGCTGGACTCCCCCTACTGAGCTATTTCTAGCCACATCCGACCCATACTTCCATGGGCAGACACTCAGATCCATTTATTTTCCAGATTTTTTCCAATCTTCCCCTCACAGAGAAGCTGTTCCTTAACAGTGGGTACGTCACCACCTTTAATGGCCCATCTGAGATGCAAGCATTCCTTTTTAACAATAAAAAATACAATATTTGTGGGGTTTAGTAATGGTGGATGTGAGGAGGGAAGAGCACTAGTGAAGGCCGAGCACCGTGGAAGTCAGGTGTCATGCTAGCCTTCAGATACAGCCCCACCAACTCATTTCTACCTGTGACACATCTGCTACTCCCAGTCTTGGATCTGTCCTGAGCAAAGAACATCAACTGTGCTGCACTGCGCCAAATGTTATGAGTTAGAGATATGCAAATACGAGAAAACCCACCTTCATACATGAATATTCTAATGATCTTACTGTGATCTGCTAAGATGCAAATGGCTTTAGAAACTACTATTCCTTAAACATTTTCCTTTTCCCATTGTAATAATGTTAATACACTACATTATTCTCATATTATTTCAGTGGAAAAAGAAAGCAGTTTTACCTAGGAAACTTTAGACACTATTTATTGCTCAATCATTAATTTTTAGTAACTTCTACTTAATTGGAAATCAGTACAAAAAACTCTGCTGTGAGACAGCCAGTTAGAAAGAACTTTGTCACCACTAAATCTTACATACAAGCTAAGGTTTACCACAGCTAATTTGCTTCAACCTGCCATTCTTCCATATTCTGGCACTTATTTAGACCCCATCCACAAGCTCCTGCAGATTCACTACACCATGTTAGTGTTTTTTTTCTTTCCGTTACTTGAGTATCCTCAAAGACTATGAAGTTTCCATAGGTGCCCACTTCAAAAAATAGGTCAGCACTCAAAAGTATATCCTAAAAATAAAGAACGAAGGAAAACCCCAGCAAATAAAAACTAAAAAAATGTTTCATAAAACCTGCAATCGGATATAAACAATGGCATTTTGCTAAATTTGTCCAAAAGTAACTGAAAACTTGTTCCTTTGGAAATACCATCCAGATGGTTCTAACCTAAAGGAAGTATAATGAATTTTAACAACTATAAAATGCAATCTCCTTTCATGTTTGCACATAATTTTTAGAACTGCCAATTTCACCCGCAGCATAACATCCTCATAATCCCATCTTTGTGGGGAACACCATGCCACAATTCTAATGCCTTTGCTATAATTTTTTTTTTTTTTTTTTTAGTGGTTTAGCATTAGTCACAAAATAAATTTCAAGGAAAAATACTAATTGACAAAGATTAAGAGGAAGCATACTCTGCAATAGTGGCACAAAGAAACACGATTGGGAATGTACCACATTCTCTGTGTCACTCTATTTTTAAAATGAGGGTAAGTGTTTCACTTTTTCCCCATATCTTGCAATCCCATTTAAAAAACAATCTAAACTGTAATAAATTACTACTTGGAGTAAACTACCCCATTATGCTACTGAAAGGTGAAGATAAAGATCCTTCGTTTTAAATTGGGGGGGGGGGGAGGAAATGTAGCAATGTTACTCCTACAAAGTGTTTTCATTTCACAAAGGGAGGGCGAAGGAGTAAAGAGGGAATGTGTCAGACTAGAAGATGCAAAAACCGATCTAACATATTTACAAAAACAGAAACTACAGCCTTCCAGTGTCACCTCCAAAGCCTTTCAGAATATTATCAATAATCAAGACGACCACGTCTTAATCTATATAAGAATGCACCTTCTATCTCCTCAGAGGAACAACACACGCGTTTTGTTTAGAGAAGTGAGTTCTCATATAAATACCATGCACTGAAGATAAGAGCAACCATTATCAAATATTCTTTGCTATGAAGAAACTTTTTAAATTTTTCAATTAAGTGTTCTTTTTCTCATCAAGTCACTGTGATCACACAGTATGATTTTGAAGAACAATGTCTACATGCACTGTAAGCACTTTGAAAAAAAAAAATCTGTAGTTCCATGGGGTTACAACTGAATGTGAAGAAACTGAACACAAAACTCCACTTTGCTAGATCCTCTTAGGTTCAGCTTATCTTGAGGAAATCTTGTTCCTTCCTGTAGTTCTACAGAGCAGTTAAAGAAAGACTGTAAACTGAAAAGATTTCAGATCCTGATGGTTTTGCCTTTGTATCTTCTCCATGTGTAGCTCCACAGTATGTTTCTATTAGCGTTATCAGCTATGCTCACTCAACTATCAAAGCCACGTTAATGTGGGATAGATCTATCATATGCCTGTAAAACGTTAAAGAAATAGTTAGTATATTCGGCACACAAACTTATACTACTATGTGTATGGAGAGTAGAAAACGAGGTTTTATGAAGGTCATTAGTAAAATATATGTTTGAATATGGACTTGACGTCATGGTCTCCTATGACAGTTTCATATTCATCTTTTAAAAAGGGCAGATAAACTAAAGAATGAATCAATGGCTAAATATTTACCTGTGGAATTTCTGTTGAAATGCTAATGCATGTGCTGGTTCCTTAAATTTCGCTATGGCTTTCCGTTGCTGAGGAAGCATCTGTAAACTCTATGGAAGACAAAAAACACAGTTATTTTCTCAGATATGATCACTTTCTACAAAAAAATTCATTATCTTTGTTTCAGAGACATTGCAAAACTGGTCATTTTTCTGTTACCAGAAATGCTTGTTGGCCTGTAAAAGGGAATTAGAATGTTACTGTTATTTACATAGCTGAGATGTGAAACTGGAGTTCCCTATTGTTCTATATGGAGAGCTTTCAGTCGAGTTGGAAACGTACTGGAGCTTTCCAAGAGACGAGGTTAAGAGTCCAAACTAACAATTGTACAGATGGGGAAACTGAGGAAGAGATGCCTAAGTCTCTTGTTGAAGTTTAGGGCCTAACCCTTCAATCTGATCCATGTGGATGGACCATAGCATCTGCAAAGAGCCCCACTAACTTCACTGGGAGTATCCAATAGGTCTAGCCATGGGAATCAGATTGAAGGATTAGGGATACACACAAGACAGACAGTAACAAAACCAGATACAAAATCCAGATCTCCTGACATCAAGCCATGTGCTGTAACCACTAGGCCACATTCCATCTGTATTTTCATAAAAATATATAGAACTGGCTTTTGATAGACATTAGGGGAAATTTACAGAATGTATAGAAATACAATAGTTACAGTGCTTTGGTAACTCCTGATTGCCAGCTAAAATGAGAAAAGACGGTTACTCACCTTTGTAACTGTTGTTCTTCGAGATGTG
>NC_133770.1:20622542-20741972 GCF_003597395.2 Chelonoidis abingdonii | reverse complement strand
GGGGGGGGGGAATCTGGTCCAGTGCCGTGAAGTAACACCGCAACCGGATGGAGACGGTGCCGGGACTGCGAGCGGCCGTCGTAAATCGTATCGGTGCCGAGCCGGGAACGGTTCACAAGGGAATCCCGAACGAGATCAAGCGGAAAAGCTCCTTGGTGCCCGAGACGATGGTGCGCACCATGGCAGGTTTGCCCAGCGACTGAATGACCCGCACGCGGCGGGCCGGGGGTGAGGCAGCTAGGCTCTGTAAGAGCAAGTAAGGGGGTCCGCGAAGTGGAGAAGGTCTCCGGCGTGGAACGGTATGACGAGCTTCCCCACACAGCCCCCCCCCCGTGGGGCCTGAGGGAGCTGGTCGGCACGGACTCGACGGCTCTGAGGAGACGCGGAAATCCGACGTGCAGGAGCAGGCGGTGCCGCGGCAGCTGGCGGTGCTGGGCGAATCCGACCTGGAGCTGCCTGCGCTTAAACTGCGGTGTGACCAAGGTACCGCAAGCCTTGAGTTTCTTGGCTCTTGAGAGAGATGAGTGGCGCCGCTGGGGACGGGGCCGGTGCCACGGAGAGGTGCGAGGCATCTTCGCCGGGCCTGGAACCGACGAAGCAACTTGTTCCCCTCGGTGCCCGAAGACGGTGCCGAGGATGGAGGAGTTAGAGCTGCCTCCATCAGATTTGTTTAGGCGATAGTCCCGCTCTTATTCTGGTCCGGAGGCTTGAACGTCTTACAAATACGGCACTTGTCGACCAGATGGCCCTCGTTCCGAGAGCACTTTAAAAGAGGAGTCGTGGGGTCCTGCGGGCATAGGTGACGGCAGGTCGCCAGGGCTTGAGTCCCGGTGACCGGGCAATGCCCCGGTGCCGGGGAGGAGAAGGGGCCGAACGCCCGATCCCTTAAACTATATATCACTAACTAACAGAACATACTACAGTATTAAAAATAGAACATAGAGAAAACTATAGTACAACGAAAAAAGCTAGAAGCACAGAGCGAATCGCTGGAGGCGGAGATCAGCTAAGTTGTTCGCTCCACTGTTCCAACGACCGATCACGGGCGGTAAGAAGGAATGAGGAGCGGGGCGGGCCCGGCAGGGTATATATTAGGCGCCATACCGGCGGCCACTCCAAGGGGGCGACCTGCGTCCCCACCTGAGTGTTTGCTAGTTGCTAGGGTAAAAGTTCTCCGACGAACGTGCACGCGGCGCGCGCACACCTAACTGGAATGGATATGAGCAAGCACTCGAAGAAGAAACAAAAGCTATGAACTAGTATTTTAATTATTATAATGGAAAACTTTTCATGTATAATGCAACTGGAAGAAATATGAGAAATATATTTATACATGATGCGCATAATAAGCAGCTACTGATTCATAAACATAAGTGTTCAGCATGACTGGAGACTCACCTAAAAGATCTGCCCCATATCCCTTTCTCCAAAGCCCAATATACAACCTATAAAGTCCAGAGTTATGTTCAAGTTGGGAGAGGGAAGATTTAATTGAAGAGACTGTATATAAGGCAGCCTTCAACTTTCATGGGGATTGATAAAGCTATAATTAAAAGTATTAATCCCAATTCGCAGTACACCAATAAAGATGTTCCTGGGAATTTTTTTTTCAAACTAAGGGTAAGTCTACACTGCAATATAAGCCCAAGGCTCAAACTCTGGCTCAAAGCCTGGCCCTTCCCCCCTTACACACAAATTGCAGTAACCCACGGCTCGGACCCAGAGTCTCAGGACTCCACGGGGGTGGAGGATCCAAGCCTGAGTCAAGCTGGGAGCCAGGGTTCAAGTCTTGTTGCTGTGTGGTGTAGATGCACCCCCACTGGACTTATGTGCTGGAACTCTGCCAAAAATATCCCACAACCCCGCCAGACAGCCCTTCTTTGTCCTCTGGACAGTCATGTTTGATGGACAGTCGAGTCTTCCCACAATGCATCATGAACATTTTGGGAAGGTGCTAGAAAGTCTCAGATATCCACAGCTGGACTCAGGTTTACATAATACAGTGTAGATACAAGAGTGCCAGGACTCAACAATTCCTATCCTGGGGTTACAAATGAGTGTAGATGTTCAAGCCCTCGGTTAATAAACCCAGGGTCTGCTAACTCAAGTTCTACTAACCCTGGGCTTACACTGCAGTGTAGACACATCCTGACTCTAAAGTATTCCAGCCATAAAGGCTGGAATATCATTGTACACAACATAACTTCAAGACATGCGCAATCTAAAACAGAATCAACACGTGATTTTACTACTGTAACAAATTGTTCTTCCTCATTTTGTTCCTGCACTTGTCACAGTATCACTACATCATGTCTAAGGGCAGGTCTACTCTGCAAAAAAAAAAAAAGGTTTATTCTTAACTCAGGTTAGGTAACGCACATTAGTGAACTCAGGTTCAATCTAGAGTTGCCACCCATCCTTTACCCGGACAGTTGGGTTTTTGGCTTCTGTGTCCAGGTGCCATTCTGGGTTGCCAGGTGCCTGGTTTTCAACCGGAAAAATCCAGTCAAGGAGAACCGGCAACCCAAAATGGCACACAAACCAAAAGTCCGGTTACTGGGGGAGGTGCCGGGTCACTACCTTGTACCAGTCCCTGCTCAGCCAGAGCTGCCTCCTACCTGCAGCTTGGCTCTTTGAGATGATCCAGCAAGCAACAGGGGGATGGGGAAGAGGAGCGAGCGACAGGGGCGGGGCCTTGAGGGGAAGAGGTGGGGCAAGGGCAGGGCCTCAGCTGTCCAGTTACCAGCAGTTAGAATGGTTGAAACAGGAGTGAAGACAGGGCAACTTGACTTTTAACTCTGGTTAGCTGGTTGAGCTCTCCCCTCAGAATCACCCATAGGTTTTAATTCAAGCTGCTTACCTGAGTTGCCATGCCTTCCCTTCTATTTTAAGCTGAGTTTGGTGATGCATGTTAGTAACCTGAGTTAAGAACACACTTTTTCTAGGGTGTGGGCAATGTAGTCATACCCTTAGCAGGCTATCTGGAGCAGGGATTTGACCTTTTTGGGTTTCTGTAAATCACTTATCACCTTTTTTCTGTATTATAAAGAAGTAGCAAGGAAAAAACCGTAGGCCCCTTTTTTGTGCATTTTATTCCATCTGTTGTGCTTCACAATTCTGTGATTGCAGAATTACTATCTGACTGCAGACTCCAATCCCCATTGCTGAATGGAGCATCTCTAACAAATGGGGCTAGATCTCTTCTACAGCTAGACACATGGCAACCCACTACTCTCCTTAGAATGAGGTGACAAAACCAAACACATGTAGCCAGCATGGCTCTGAATGGCTGCTTCCTCACTTGATCTCAAGTAAATGCTGCCTGTTCTCTTGCGTGGTAGCTGCAAGAGGCTCTCCACTTATCTCTGCTGGTCAAGGACTTCTCTGGCCAGGGCCATGTAATGGGTACTTGAACATTAACTTTTTTCCTTTGCTTTAAATTAAAGGAGCATTATCAAAGTTTCAGGGGAAATAAACAGATTTGTCGCTGTGGGGGACATAAGATGTAACTCTTTGCTCTTTTACAAATGGAAGTTAAAAAATATTTATTTAAATTGCCTTCAACATCCCGATTCTTCCAAAATATTTGAAAGCAGGGAGCGAGCAGCATCATTCCTGGGAGTTTCTAGACAAAATTATTGCTTTTTTTTGGTCACTGTTCATTACCAGCTAAAAAGAGCTACAACTTTACAGCAAGTGGGGGCAGTGTATTCTGCCTTGAATACATTCATTCTTTAAATTCTTCAAATTTCTTAACTTAGCAGGGGATATCGGAGTTTTATGCTATGTAGTTTAGTGTGGTCTTCACTATTTCTCTCAGCAAAGAACTGCAAGGCAGTATAATGATGCCTCCCCATTTTAACTGGTTGCCAAATACATTAAGCTTTTTTTTGTTATCTATCAATTTTAATCCTGCAAAATGGATCCTAGACTACTATTTTACCATCGAAGGCCGCATCAATGGCCCAATTGTAGAGGTAAGGTGTGCAAACAAGGAAGGATAAAAAATGAGCAACTTAAGCATGAAAGAAATGTACCTTGGAATGTGGTCAAGTGCCTTTGAGCTAAAAGTAAACCCAATAAAAAACAATGATGAGCACAGGCATACATGTTAACATGACTCCTGGAGCACACAGCAAGGGAAATGGTCAAAAGCGAAGGGTGACTGTGACAATCACTGCATACTGACTCTCCCTGCCCATAGGGTAAACACTATTCTATTTTCATGAATAACTTAATTTCACTGTAAGGCAGGAGTAAGTCAGGTGTGTAATGGATCACATGTCATATCAGGAGAATCCAGGTAGGTTTGCTTAACAGACAACTTCCTCAGAATGGCAAGCATATCCTATCCATCACCATTTGTGATGTCCCATAAAGAATAAGGGAAGAAAAATAATTACTGAAGACACCTGCCCCAAAAATTCCATTACTAGGTGGCAATCCCAAGGAAAGAAAAAAATCAGTCAGCTAAAGTAATCCTTATATTGTCAACATAGGCTTCAACCATTAGCATAACTGTGGCAACAGTCCTAAACGCCTACATGTTAGAGGAGAGACCATGACACTGCTTCTAGTATGCCTTTTATTCCACCTGTGTCCTAGAATTTGAGTGTAAACTTGCATGAATGTTTCCACTGAGGGTTTTGGGGTTTTTTCCTTCATAAGATATGCATGAAGCATAAATATCTGAAGTTCGAGTGTTTAGGGCATGTTTAGAGGCGCATTTCGATCACAACAGAAAACTACACTGGCACCAGTGAAGTAAGGCTCTTAGTTTAATTTTTTCTTTCAAGATTTAGGTAACCTACTTATGGAACATTAATAGGAAAATAATTGTACTCTTCTTTCAGTGAGACATTTCCATGAACACAGAAAAACATTCAATTTAACAGGGAAGTATTCACGTTTCTACATACAATGAATGTATATACTACAACATGAAACTTTCTTCACAAGGATCTGATGTTCCCATCATACACTACAGTATTTTCTATTCATATCGTATATTATACACAGTCTAACTAAAAAACACCAGTTTTTCAGTTGTTACATATTAAAATTAAATCGCAAACATGACATTAATGTGACAATGACATTTTCTACGGTTTGATTATGGGAAAGCATGAAATAAAGTTTTGTACCAAAAAAAAAAAAAAAATAGGGAAAATAACTTGATTGCAGGGGCTAGACAGGCTCTTCAGGTTGGACAGTTGCTTAAAAAAATAGCAACAAGCATGATGATTTCAACGTTTCTTCTGCCTGTACTGGATATAAAATAACTATACGCAGTAACAAGAGTGCAGGTGTGTAAATTAAATGATTTTTGAAAAGATCTGCAAATGGATCACATTTGCTACATTAGACAAACTTTTTTCCTCTAAATTACTAGAAAGATTACAGTATATTTGTAATATAAAACTTCAGCACAAATTCTTCAAACTAGTGGACGGCACTGAGAACCCCTCCACCCCAAAACTAAAAACTGTTACTAAGAAATCTCGATGGGGCCTGATTCTCATTTACATTAAGACCATGCTAGCAGTGTAAATTATGCCCACTTTAGGACCTCTTTAATTACCACAGCAATGTAAAAGGGCCGTAGTATAAATGAGAATTAGACCCAATGAGAAATACTTGAGATTTTGTTCATTTTCCTGTTCCCTCCCCCACTTAACCTGTTACTTCTCACTCTCTTGTCCTTTATTGCAGTTTTCTCTCTCAATTTTCTCTATGGTCTCCCCTGATTTTCTCTTTTTTTCAGTCCTTTCCAACAGAATGGGGCCATTCAATCAGAACCACATTTCTGAACAACAGCTATTTCACAATGGTACCAATATTATGAAACTGACACTGTTCCTTATAGTTTCTCACTGTTGCTGGTGCCGCCTGGAATGAGGAAGAGCATAGTATGGTACAAGCACAGGTATTACTATTTGGAGGGGACCCATCTATTGGAAATGAGGAGTCAAGTATTAAAGCCTGCTCCTCTGGATACAAGATGTGGGTCAATAGTCCTTATCTGTATGGTCTTGCGAGGGAGACATGCTACATGTTTTGGAGCTTTACTGAAATTTACTGCATGGCTTTAAATATTAAAATTTAAGTGCAAAGGACATATTGCCATACACATGCAGTTCATTGACAAAGAACCCCTACAATTTCACCCTGGATGTGAGGGGTGAGGCAAAGACCCTTTATTCCCTTCAAAGAAATGCTGAGAAAATGTGTTAGTTATAACTATTTGGCACAAACTTATTTGCTTAGTCATGTGGTACACTATCACTGACAAAAGACTTTCTGTAGTGTTTTTTGCCTCCATAATTGTCTCATGCTAATTTCAATCATAGAATTTGAGTAACATGTGAATAATTATGTTAGTCAGTAGTCCAGAGTATTTGGAGTGCATTATCCAGTCAGTATTCAGCCAAAATTCACTATCTACATTCTAGAACAGGAATGAAAAAATTAATACAAATCCCCAGTTCCATGAAGTTCCTGTAGTAATCGCATGGTACATCTATCAAGCACAAGGACGTCACTATTACAGCAAACAAAGGCAAATATTTGCCATTTTATTATCAGGATTCAGAGACTGTTAAGTGGCAGACAAATATCTATATTAATTGTGATAGTTGTGGTTTATGGAGAAACATACCTGCTGCAACTATTTCAAACTATCCCCTTTTTACTTATACAAGGATACTATCAACACTGATGGAGCTGAAAACTGACGTAACATTAGCAAACGTTTTATTTAAACATAACTCCCAAGTGACCAGCACTGAGTCTGAAAGGCAAAGAAAATCTGCTAACTGGGCAGACCCAGTACTTTGCACCCTCTGATTCCTTCAGAGCATTCTCCTCCTGACTGGCACTTCATTGCTGGTGTGGCTCATACTAAAGGTGTCAAGGGGCTCAAAGCACCAATCAGAATTCCAAAGCAAGAGGAACAGAGAATAAAGGAGTCATCAGCAGAGAAAGAAAACAAGAAAAGACTGCATTTCCACATTACTCTTCCCCCCTTTCCTGTCAGTCTGCATTATACAGGATGAGCATTTCACATACCTAGGTTGAGAGAGTCCAACTACACACACTAATCTGTATCATTTCTACAGATATAGTACATACATCCCATTGCTGCAGCACATAATATACATGAATAGGTAAGTCTGATATGAGGCATGCTGCACTGGTCTAGAAAGGGGAAGGATGTCAGATTCGTCATGCACGTCAAGAATTTTAAAAAGAGATACTGTACTTTCAGGTAAGGAAACCCAGCCTAATGTTTCTGACACTTTGGGGTGCCAATTTCTGTTCCCTCCTTGGGGGGGGCTGCTGTTCCAACTGTCCTTGACCTTAGGTTCCTTCTCTTTCTCTACACTAAGTGGTTCATACAGCACTGTTCCTTGCACTCTGTGGTAGGGGGCAGCACTGGGTAGTAGCAGAAACAGCCGATAAAGCTGAGAGGGAACATACTGTAGGAATGCATTTCCATGCATGGGAAGACTGAGTGGGGGAACGAGAATGGGAAACAGTAAGGAGGACAGCACACCGGAGGGGGGTCGAGGGAGGGAGAAGAGTCCTGATGAAAATAAAAGAAAAGAGGAGATAACAGTGATAAAGACAGGGAGTTGGGAACTAAGGAGAGAGAAAGGAAAGAAGGAGACAACAGCAAGAGTTGAAGAAAATGGGCAGAAGGGATGAAAAAACTGGAGAGAAAATGGGGAAAAAATGGAAAAGAACCGGCAGAAAAATACATATGAAGGAAAATAAGACAGGAGAGAAACACAACAAAAACCCATGAGCGTGAGAGGATAGGCAAAGAAAAGTTAGGGTAAGACATGGGAAATCCAGGGGGTGAGGTGCGCATACTCTATGCCATATAAGGTTACAACTAAGATAGATTAGCAAGTCATTACTTTAAGGATTTCCAGCCACCTAACAGTATCTTCAGTATATCAAAATTTTGGAGGCTGGTCAATGTTAAACTTAGAAACATCCGCAGGATAAGTTACACTTCCACTGTAAACAGCAAGTCTTAATGTTTTTACTGTTAAAGCTACAGTGTTCTTTACAAACAGAGCACATTACATGCAAAGTTTCATGCTGACTTTCCCTTTTCTTTGGGCGTTTGAATTACATTAGCAAATTTTTTACATAAGGCAACAAAAATTGCACTCTCTTGTCCTGCTTAATTAACTGATGTAATTTATTCCATTGCTCTAAGTCAAAGTTGAGCAGCTTAACTATGTAATACAATTCTGATCTTTAACTTGTTGTTGAAAGTAATTGTATGCACATTGACACTTATTCCATGTGCTTGCAAGGAGTTGTTTACCTTGCTGAAAAATAGTAATTTAAAAAAATGTACTCATGTACTCATTTTATTTCCAAGTAATTCTTAGAAATAATTATAAACATGTAAAGGAAAGATGAACCTTAACATGATAATAAAAGTACCTAAATATTTATGTTACAGAATTTCTGTGTCTGCCAGAAAAATCTTATTTATTTACATTTTTAGAATATAAATTTCCTTTTTTTAAAGTTTCCTGTTCCAGCAATCCACTGGAAAAAAAAAATACAGATTACTGGAAATTAGCACCTTCATATTTTGCAAAGTAAGTAAAAACTGGGGTGCTGTAATTTGGCTCATCTCCCTAATAGGAAAGCTCAGAGACTTTTGTAAGGAGTACAGAACAAATGGAACACTAACAGTTTCAAACACTTAGGAGAAGAATATTTTCACTGGAGCATTCCCATGGGTGTATTTGAAAACAATATCCCAAATAGCTCCCCCATGTTCCTTTCCCAAAAATATGATTTGGCAAACCTACTCAGCACCAGGTTAGTGAGTTTGTATTGTATTGTTTTGCTAAAGTCTACCACATCAATAAAAATACATTGCTAAGTCACTGCAATTTAGTAGTTTGTAAGCTCTTCAGTACAGAGGACATCTTTTCAAAACCTAAACACTTAGAACTTATATAGTTACCATTTTTCGTCAGTAGAACTCTTTAAAGGTTGGTAAGTACCAACATCCCATTTTACAGGTGAAGAAACAATAACAGAAGTCAAGTGCCACACAACATCTGCTGAGGAGTTTGCAAATGAGCTCAGTTCTCCTATACCGTATCCACTGGACTGGGTGAGGAGCAGCAAAAGTGTCTCCTTCTGACTTCATCCTTAGTGAAGTCTGTACTATTAAGATTTACAGAACAGTATCGAATATAAATTTACTCTCCCAACACCATCTTATCATCCAGACTAGAAAAACACTTTTGAAATATTTATTGAATTTGTCACTTGTTCTTGCATACTCAATAACAGAGGGTGCTTAGGTGTACTAAAGAAAGCACCAGCAAACATTTGAAAAACAGAGGTTGATGAAGTAATTAGTATAATCAAATCAAGAGAAGAAAACTCTGTTCCTGCGTCACTTGCCACAGAACATGGCAGTTTAACAAGAGAAAAATCCGCTTAACTCGCTGAAGGGATGAAATACTTAAGAGTACAATCAGCCAGTGTAAGTGTAAAAGAAACACAGGGATATGTCCCATCAGCTGCACTCCGCAAGTCCTCCTCTGTCATTTGCTGCTCTCTCCCCTTGCCTGAACAATCTTCAGCCCTTTTGCTAATAACTGATCCTCACAACAATGTTGGGTGTTTCTCTTTCAACTATTGCAGGACATTCTCCCATTGCTTTAGGCTCCAGCCTCCTGTCACAGTCAATTGAAGGGAGGAAAAAAGAAGAAGCTGTATTTAGCTACAGAACAATTTTTCACAATAACTACTGATGTATCATTCCACAAACCTACTTGAGATGCACAAAGCCAAAAACTGGTTAACCAGTGAGTTTACAGCCCATCTCCCTTAAACAGTGACATTATTCTGAGCCATCTTGATAAAAGGTACATTAATTCACCAGGGAAATCTATATGTTAGCAAACAGAATTAGAAAGCATTAAAAATAATGTTATGGCATGTGATTTACCTGTACTTAAATGTGAGATTGTAAATTTTGTTGACAAAAGGGTTTGGCTATTATATCATTGCTTGTCCACAATTCTTCTGCTGTGGCATGCATTTGCACAAAGAAACACAACCATTTAAAAAAAGTACTTTTAAATTACTTTCGGTTACACTACTTATTGGTGTGGACTAGAGGTCAAGGTGCCATTCTCCAGATAGAAGCAGTATAGAAAAGTGATGCTCATTTCAGCTGCAAATATGCAATACCATGGCAATGAAAATGAAAGTATCTCCAATGAATTTCAGTGGAAATTGCATCTACTTACATCAGCTCTAAATGTGCCTCCAAGTGCATGATTTGTTCAGTTTTCTTAGGAAATATTTTGATTTGTATCTCCACACACAATTACAGTTTCAATTATTGCAATTAGAACTTTTTATCATGTTAGTTCTAGCTACAAAATATTACTTGTTCTCAAGGCAACTAAATAGTGTAACTGAAAACAATTAAAGACTTTACAAATGTAATTCTGTTAGATAGAATATAGGTTTTATTGGCTAATTAACTTCATTATATCAAGATTGATTTGTGCTCATTTAGAACCAGGTCTCAGTTTGTCCCTTTGAGTATTTTTTGAAGGGTTATTGTCAAGAGTACATTACAAGGCTAAACAAAAATCTCTCAGGCTAAAATTATTTTCTTCCATTTTCTGTTATGTTACACTGTATACAAATACTGTACAGGACCACTAGCTTGTGTAATACTGAAGATGAACTGGCAACATAAAATTAAAGACTGCAAAACAAAAGTGAAAGATCTAATTTTTTTTTACTGAAGAGTGTTTGTCATAAATGGATAGGTAAGGTAAGGGTTAAGTTTCTTTTACCTGGAAAGGGTAACCAAACACCTGACCAGAGGACCAATCAGAGAACTGGATTGTTTAAAGTCAGGGGCGGGAATTTGTATACCAGGGGTCTTTGTTGTTTTCTCAGCTGTGAGTAAACAAGGTTTCCTCTTAACTCCATCTTATCTTAAAGTTTCTTCTAAACATCTGTAAGTACCCAGGGAACGCAAAGTAATTCGGCTATGATGATCTTTGTGGTGTATTTACCTGTATGTTGATTTGTTGGACTGGTTTAATTGGGCTATCTTTAAATCAGACTGTTTTTTCATATCTTCTTATAAGCAAGAGCCTGTATTGAGTTTCTTAATGCAAGATTATTGTTTTATATTTTCTTTCTTTTTTTATATAAACTTTTTCTTTTAAAACGTGTGGAAGTTTCTTTTCCTAGGGAGGCAAAGGGAAGGGAAAAGCCAGGCTGTGAGCTATTTTCCTATTGCTTTCAGGGAAGGAGCAGGCTACGGGGCAAGAGACAAAGAATCATCTCTGTTCTCTTGTGGTTGAAGTTTTTTTCCTGTTACTGCTACGAGAGCAGACACGGGGGAAGGCAAAGCCAAGCTGGTGGCATTTTGCATCTCAATTGTCCTGAGGGTAGAGAACGCTTATCGCTTGGGAAGTAGAGAAACCGGTTTCTGTGCAAGGCGGGGAAGGAGGGGAGAAGGGATTTTTTCCCCTGCTTTTAGCATCCAAGGGATTTGGAATCTGGAGGTCCCACCCAGGGAGGGTTGGGGACACCAGAGAGAGGAAAGGGGGAGGTCAGGCCCCCTAAAGTAAATTACCTACCTGACCTGGTGGCAGCCCAAATACCCAAGCTGGTAGTGAGCTTGGGGGAGTTTCAGGTAAGCCCCCAAACTTTGGACGCAAAAGTCCAGGTTTGGGACAGGACCAGACTGGTGGACGCTAAAGTCCAGGTCTGGGACTGGACGGTTAGATTACCACAGTGTTAGATCTTAAATAAAAGATGTTAGTAAAGGGTTCTTAATTCAAGCCAAACAGCTTGAACAAAAACTAACATTTGCTGCACCTAAACAAACATTGTAGTGAAAATGATCCAAGATTGTTTCAAACTGGTATTATTCAGTTTTTTTCTTTTTAACATTAGCTGAAAATCACTTAACATATAGTTTAGCATGATATTAAGTGTTGACACTAAGTCACACTCAATATCTGGTTCACACAATACAGTTTAGGCTTACTTTGGATCAAAAAATAATTTTTCTAGTAAGGACAAAAATAAACTAGGCCTCTAGTTTAAACTGTACACTACTTGGTATATACAATACTATAGTTTTAAATAGCCTATAAAAATGAGATAGAAATTGTGCAGCATCTTAGCTTCAAGTGTATTGTTTTGCCTTTTATTTAAAAAAAATTCATGTGTGCTTGTGTCACAGCCCAGCAGATTTATGGGGATTGTTCACTTCACCAGTGAAAACTTGTTAAAAAAATCAATTTTGTTCTGGTTTTGGGGTAATATTTTTTCAGATTATTTCTTCCTAAACTATGAACTCTCTGCTTAGGAAACTGAGGACTGATGGCACTGGCTACAGCAGTGGTCCCCAAATGTTTTCTGTTGCATCTTCCTGGGAGCCATGGTTGGGAGCGGGCTCAGGAGCAGACCCAAAGCTGTGGTTGGGAGCTGGGGCCAGGATTCGGAGCTGCAGTGGCGGCTGTGCCTCGGACCTGGAGCTGCAGCAGAAGCCAGGAGCCGGGGGGAGGCAGCTGCGGACGGGGTTGGAATGGAGTTGAGGGCAGAGCAGGGCTGAGTGGTGCTCCCTCCCTGCCCCCTGTTGAGGCTGGCCTGGGCCCTGCCACGCCCTCCTGAACGTTCTTCTGTGCCCCCTGACAGTTTGGGGACCACTAGGCTATAGACATACACAGTGCAGGTAAATGTTGTCTGCATACAATTTTGACACTGCACCTTAGTGTTGACCTCTTATTCTAGCCCTGAGTTAGAGAATCTTCTCAATCACTGATGAGTTTTATGAAACAAATTAACGGCAGCTAGGGAAAAGGTTCCATTGAATTGACTTGACAGATGACATGTTACCATATTAATCTACTGCATTATCTTCCATACATTTAATGTTATGTGATCCACAAACTTAGGTTGGTCATGCTCCTACTGAAGCTAACAGTGATTCTCTGAATAAAATGGAACTTTTGCACAAGAAAAATGCAGTATTAGGCCTTACAGCATTAAAAAAAATTATACTGTGAGGTTTAGAATCCCATAATTTTGTAAAAGACTGTTATCCTAAAACTTACTTTACCAGCTTCTGCTTTTTGGATTCCAAACGCAGGTGCTAGGAAAATACACATACAATTAATTAATCTGTATATCATAGTTATGTTGCTATAATATTCAGTGTAATAGCCTTAGTTTTGTCTCCGTTAAAGACAGCTATACATCAAAACTAACCATTACGAGTATATATAACTCCTCCACACCCATTCTAATAACCTCACATGAAAGTTATTTTCAGCATTCTCTGTACAAATTTATCTAGACTTCCGTCCAAATCACTATTAAAAACTCCTCTCTCTTTTTAACAATTATCTAGCTGACTTGTACAAAACTCCCTAAGAAGCATTTCAGAATTGTTAGTCCCACTCCCTCACCCATGCACTTTCTTTCATGGGAAAAAAAAACCCTTACATTTTCAAGTGCTCACTTTGCTGCTTCTTTTGTGTATCAGGGCTACCCAGTACTATCCATATGTTATACAGTGATGTATCTTGCACATATAAAGAAGTAGTTACTCATAATATGAAGTCTCAATGCCTATCTATTATAATCTACCATCTTCGCACAACCAATATCATATAGCTATCAAGTACAATTTAAAAACTTGATGTGTTTTCACACTACCCCACCAATCCTAGAAAGTAATTTTTCATAAAAAGTACTACATTAGTTTCACAAAACAAGAGCACACTTGTGTGAGCCTGTAAAAATGAGCTATTTACCTAACCTCATACTCTAGTACAGGGGTCAGCAACCTTTTGGAAGTGATGTGCCAAGTCTTCATTTATTCACTCTAATTTAAGGTTTCGTGCGCTGGTAATACATTTTAATGTTTTTTAGAAGGTCTCTCTCTACAAGTCTATATATTATATAACTAAACTAGTGTTGTATTGTAAAATAAACACAGTTTTCAACATATTTAAGAAGCTTCATTTAAAATTAAATTAAAATGTTGATCTTATGCCGCCAGCTCGCTGCTGGTCTGGGGTTCTGTTCACCTAGGACGGCAGTGGGCTGAGTGGGGCCTGTGGCCGGGACCCCAGCTGGGAAGGGTCTGGCAGCCGGAACCCCAGCCCGGCAGTGGGCTGAGCGGCTCAGCCTACTGCTGCTCAGGGGTTCCATCCGCCAGCTCCTGCCAGCTGGCATACCGGTTGCCAGACCCGCTCAGCCCGCTGCCGGTCTGGGGTCCTGGCCCTGCCCACATACAGTGGGTACCTACCTTCTCCCTGGTTCCAGCCCATTCTTTTCCTCTCTCTGTACTGAGCTGAGGGTGGGAGTGCACTGAGCACAGGGCTGGGGGTGAAGGGTCTGGCCAGGAGCTAGAATGAGGGAGGGGGCTCAGGGTTGGGGCAGGAGGTTTGGGTGTGGGGGCACTTACCTGGTCAGCTCCCATTTGGTGTGAGGGGTGCAGGTGGGAATGTGAGTGGGGGTGCAGGAGCTCCCATTTGGTGCTCAGGGTGGGGGTGGGGATATGCAGGGTGCATGGGATATGGGGGGTACAAGAGTCAGGACAGAGGGCTGGGGGCATGTGAGGGGGGTGCAGGTGTCAGAGTAGGGGGCTGGGTATGTGTGGGGGTGCCAGAGTCAGGGCTGGGGTCATGGAGGGGGTGAAGGAGTTAGAGGGCTGGGTGGTACAGGGCTCAGGGCAGGAGCCTGGGGGTTGTGAGAGGCTGCAGGGCTCAGGGCAGAAGAATGTGTGTGTGGGGGCGGAGGGGCAGAGGGCTGAGTGAGTGCCCCCACCCCTGAACTCCCAACCGCCCCCCTGCGCTCCTTGTCCCACCTACCCCCTCCTGGGACCCCACCCCCTATCTAAGCCTCCCTGCCCCTTGTCACCTGACTGCCCCCCTAGGACCCTACCCCCTATCTGTCCCCTGACTGCCTCAACCCTTATCCACACCCCCGCACCCAGACAGAACCCCCTGGACTCCCATGCCCCATCCAACCGCTCCCTGCCCCCTGACAGGATCCCAAGAATTCTGGACCCATACAACACCCCCTGCTCCCTGCCTTCCCCAACCCCTCTCCACACTCCTACCTCCTGACAGCCCCCCTAGAACTCCTTCTCATCCAACCCCCCATAGCAACTTGGCCCATGACCACCTCCTCCAGAGACCCCCCCACTCTAACTGCCCCCCAGGACCCTCCTTGCTCCCTGTCCTCTGACTGCCCTGACCCCTAGCCACCCCTCACCCCCTAACAGACCCCGGGACTCTCATGGCCCATCCACCTCCCCTGCTCCCTAACTGCCCCCTCCAGAGACCCCGCCCCTAACCACCCCCCCAGGATCCCACTCCCCCCTCCAAGCCCCCCCTGCCCCCGCCTGGCCCCCTTACCATGAGGCTCCCCGCTCATCCGGAGCCCTGCTGCCGCCGGGACTCTCATGGCCCATCCACCTCCCCTGCTCCCTAACTGCCCCCTCCAGAGACCCCGCCCCTAACCACCCCCCCAGGATCCCACTCCCCCATCCAACCCACCCTGCTCCCTGTCCCCTAACTGCCTCCAACCCTTATCCAACCCCTTCCCAGCCCTAGGCCCCTTACCATGAGGCTCCACACAGTGCTAGATACGCTGCTCCATGGAAGCACACAGCCCCACCCCTCCGGNCTCATCCAGAGTTTTGTTGCTGCCGTGTGCGCGCAGCCTCACCCCACCCCTCAGAGCGCTGCTCGCGTGGTGGTAGGGCTCTGGATGAGTGGGGAGCGGTTCTCCCTCCCCACGGAGCCAAATGCTGCCCCGTGGGAGCACGCAGCCCCGGCCCCCAGAGTGCTGCGCGCACAGCGGCAGGGCTCCAGGGGAAGGGGAGAGGCTGGCAGCTTGCTGTGCTCGGCCAGCATTCTGGCCAGGGAGCGTGCACCCTGCAGCTTGCCACGTCGACAGGATTTTCAATGGCACACTGGAGTCCCGGCAGGCTCCAGCGTGCCATTAAAAATCAGCTTGCGTGCCATAGGTTGCCGACCCCTGCTCTAGTATTTGTACACATATGAAACATTTTTTCCACTCTCCCTGTTTGCCCCAAGAAGTAAATGGAAATGAACAAAAATTCTGTTGGATATTCACATAGAACATAATTCGTGAGGCTTTTGCTTTAGTAGTGCCTGCCTGCATGAAAAGAACAAGTTTAAGGACAGCAAACGTATTACATGCATGTTTCCAAAATAAAACAAAGGTAAGGTCTGGTCTTTGGACTATTAGTCTAGATGGAGATACAATACGTTAAAGCTGCTAAACCTCGCACTTGAAGTCAAAGTTTCTTCACATTTTTCAGCTCCTTTAATTCAAGACCCAGCTAGCTGGATTCCCCCTATGGCAGCTTGGTTCTGCAGCTCTGCCTCCTGTGTGGCTTAGGTACTGCTTCACTGAGTTACACAGGAAGTCCAGTCACTCTTCAGCAACCTCTAGTCTCAAGCAGTAGATTTCTTCTGACTTTAGGAGTTCAAAATAAACAGATTCAAATTTCAAGGAACATACTCTTCATTTGGATAACTTGGCCAAACTGGATGGAGCAGCAGAGGATGAAGGCCCTCCTCTTATCCATCTCAGACACAAAGGATTTTCCACTACAACAGATGCAGAAGAAATGGAGCAGGATCATTCAGAAAAAGTTAAGAAGGACCTACAATGGAACAACTCCTGGAAACACACACAAAATCATCCCCAGTGGAATTTAGAAGCACTTTCTAACCCTGATCATTTACCTACCACCCGTCTCCTCTCCTGAAAGTGAATACACACCCTGGCTTACAGATCAAGTGCCTTTGAAACTAGATCTATGAGAGATGAAGGAGGAGCAGATTAAGCTTGATACATCTGACTGAGGAGCGCTGGCCAGCCAATTCAGTTCAGCTGAGAGACTTTGCAGCTCTACAAACCCTTATCCGTCCTTTCCCCTGAAGGGTGCAGAAGACAAGCTCTGAGCCCTGAAAATTCAGAAGAAGCTGTCCTTTTTCCAAAGCTGTATTATAAAAACAGCTGGAGGTGGAAGATGACACAGTCACAGATGTACCATAGGAAGCACTCGTGTATTATAATGAGGTGGTAGCACTGTTATAGTTAAGATCGAGATATGTATAAAGTTAAGAGATCACCACTGTCTGCTAGCACTGCTCGACAATCTGAACTGCGTGAACAGTTAAGCCTGTGAGACTGATACTCTGTTGAAGAAAAATGAAGTCAGGCTAACAAGGACTCAAAGTTATTCACCAGAAAGCCTGAACTATGTATGTTGATATTTTTCAGCAGATTGTTCTTTTCTCTGTCTGTCCCAGAGTCACCATGGGATAAGGGAGACCCTAGGAACACTCAGCAGTAAAAAACCTGTTTCCAGCTGAACTGCTTGGGAAGCTGAGGAACAGGGAGGGGAGTTGGAGGTGACTTGGAGGTGACAGGAATGGCTTCACTTGAAACCTGTCAATAAACCAGAGTGTAATGAGAAGTACAGAACACGCACACTTTGAAATAAAAACAAACAAAAAAAACAAAAAAAACAGTTCCGTTCATCCCAGGGAAGAGAGGCCACAAATTTCAGATGGTGTTTCACCACTGTAGAAAATGCAGCAGAAGCCGCCTGCCTCTAACCTCTCCAGGAACGAAAGTGGCTGGAGAGTGAATAGAAGCTGGAAGTCCTGTATGGATGAGGTTGCTAGCATACTATGCGAGATCTGCAGAAGTGCTCAGAGGTTAACAAAAACAACTTGTAACAGAGTATGACTGGGGAGGAGGCAGCATGACTGCCCTGTCCTGAAAGCAGCTCAGTGGCCAGCTGGCACCAAAGAATGATATTCTTCTACTCATCTTTCCCTCCCATCCTCTGCTCCCACAAACCTTCCCACTTTTACTTCTTTTCCTCTCCCACTTGTCTTCAGTTTCCTAGATAAGAACCAAACAAAAAGCTCAGGCATGGACTCTGTGTTTGCTATATGGAAGAAGCAAAGGGACTCTATAGGATAGAGGTTAATATCAATCTTGACTGCCCATTCTTTTGCTTCCTTGGGTCTGTCTACACTGCAAAACAGACCAATGGCAACGCATCTCTGTGCCTGGATCAACTGACTCAGACTCAAGAGGCTCACACTACAGGGCTAAAAATAGCATTGTAGGTGTTGGGTCAAAGATTCCGGGCTCCAGCCCAAGTCCAAACATCTACACTGATATTTTTAGGCCCCTAGCCTGAGCCCAAGTCAGATAATCCAGACTCTCAGATTTGCTGCCATGGGTGGGCGTTGCTGTTTTTTTCTTAGCAGAGTAAACAGACCTTGTGTAGTGATGGGTAGAGCTGGGTGTACAGAATTCTTGTGCAAAAGAAAAGTACAAATAACCAATACTTTAAAATCACTGGTGCTTTTAGTATATATAACTCATGTATCATCACCTTTATTTTACAATATATTATTTTAGTGAGCAAATTGTAGGGAAAACAGCATTTTCCAAGAAAATCACCGAGAAACACTGCCAGGGCCTAAGGAATGCTCATGTTTAGCGTCAACTCAGACAGTAGGGCTGGAAAAGACAACATGGGCCATCCAATCTGATCTCTGGCATTTTAAAGGGACTATTCTCTACATCAACATTTCTCTAACAATGGCCAGTGCACTACTGGTCTACAGAGTGATTGCTGGTTACACTGGCTTCTCCTGCCTTAAAATTACATTTACAAGTGTCCAGGCTCAAAGGAGATCCAAGGCACCTGTAAAAAGCAGCCAGTATGGAGGGAGCAGCAAAACTAGCAGTCTCCACTAGGGGCCACTGCAACCAGAAAGGGGGAGCCTGGTGACTAGATGCAAAAGATCTGTAAATGGGGACACAGCTAAGAGTCACTGGTCAGACCAGAGCTTCCTATATGAGGTACTTGAACAAGGAGGGAGAAGAGAAGAGACAGTGGAGAGTGGGAACAGGAGAGTAGTCAGATAGTGAAGGAAAACAAAGCACAGATAGGAGGTGATCAGCTAATTCACTGATGGGAGCCATATATAGACAGCAAAAGTGAAGTAAAAATGAGAGATTTTGGTAAAAAGTAAATGGATTTTAACATTAACTGTACATGTACCAGTTCACCAGTGACTGCAGCTCTTGTTGAGTTGGTGTGGATTTGTGAACGGGGCAGATTAGGAGAGGTGGCAGCCCAAGAGACAAAAGCTTGAAGGAAGTGGTCCGCACTAGAATAAAGCATGAGCTTTCATACTGGTGTGTGATCTAACTTGTGCTCCAAAAAGTGTAGCGATAGCGCAGCAGGAACATTTAAAAAGGATCAGATTCTATTTTTGTCTCTCCCTCAGCTTAGGTCACATAACTCAGCCTCCCTTTATTGTTCCACCACTTCCTGATGCCCAGGGGCAGCTCTAGGTATTTTGCAGCCCCAAGCACGGCAGGCAGGCTGCCTTCCGCAGCTTGCCTGCAGGAGGTCTCTGGTCCCGCAGATTTGGCGGCACGCCTGCGGGAGGTCCACTCAAGCTGCGGGACCAGCGGACCCTCCGCAGGCATGCTGCCGAAGGCAACCTTCCAGCCGCCCTTGCAACGACCGGCAGAGCGCCCCCTGTGGCTTGCCGCCCGAGGCACTGGCTTGGTGTGCTGGTGCTTGGAGCTGCCCCTGCTGATGCCTGCACTTCATTTCTGAAAGTGACAAGCAGCACAGATTCTGGTCCAGGATACATTTGCCTTTTCTTCTCCTGTTGTGTCTGACCTCTTTCCCTTCTGCTACCCTTCCCCTTTGCCACTCTCTTTGTTTTCCTGCTACCCCCTTGACACTCTCACTGCTTCAATATCTCTGTGTACTACATAGGATTTCCAGTCTATTGCTAGCAACAGATTCTAGAGGCAAAACTGCAACTCCTTACAAAAAAAGTTGGGATGGAAAAAGAGCACGACCCCCAAACCAACTAGTGTCTCCCTCTCAGACACATATAGGGAATTTCTGACTCAGAAAAGCTTGGTTCAAAACTTCAGAGCCCAGATGATGCCTCCAGTGGGCCAGCCTTCTCCTCCAGCTCCAGGAAGAGGATGGGGAGGCTATGGCAGTAGTGACCATCTCTGCTCCCAGAGAGTGCTAATGGAGACAGTAAAAATTCTCAGTTTTGACAGCATACAAGGTTGTCACAGCCTAGAGGAACCAATGGGTCACCAGACTCGTATGCAATGCCACACTCTAAAATGAGCCTTGCTGATACTATAAGAACCCCATGGACTGGGATTATTCATCTATCATTACTCCATTTGTCATTTTCACTTATAAGCTTCAGCTCAGAAAACAGAATCAGCACTTTTGAATAAAACTACTGAGAAACTTGCCATTACTGTGACTGAGCACTAGGTAGTGCCATGACTCTAAGAAAGCTAAGTGGGATGCATTAACAAAGCACAATCATTTCCCCTTCTAAAACTGGAAAAGGAATGGTGAGAGAGAGATCAGGATAAAATTCTTAAACTTATTTCGAGTATGGCTAGAGTTACACCAGCCTGAGCTGTATTTACATACAATTACGAAAAGCTATTTTTATGGCAGGAGAAAAACTTTCTAATCCTAACTCTTAATAAAGCAGTGCTAGGAGTCTACACTCATGGTCTATTTTGGGAAACACTTGGTGCAAGGAAATATTTGATTAAAGGTTATTTACACAACTGCTGCCTAAAATGGTCCATCATTACTCAAATTATTTGGCAACTGGAACAATCTGATTTTGCTCACGTAATTCCCTGTCTCCCATACAGTCCTAACAGATACAAAAGAGTAACGATTAGCTGCAATCAAGCCTCCCTAGACAGGTTAAGGTAGCACTACATGGAACCTTCAGGGTAGTGCTGGAAAAATGGGACACACATGATCTTGGCAATCCAAAACTAAATCCAATTCAGACAAGTCTGCTTAAATTCACATGTTAACAATCTACTTTAGTAAGCAATACTACACAGAGATAACTGTGTTGAATGTCATTACATACTTTGGCACCAGGCCTATGAGGCTGTGCTTTAAATACACAATAGTTCCTGAGAGCCTTTTGTACCTTCGAACACTTAAAAAGGGTGATTATGTATAACAATGCATATCTTGTAGTTCCTCACTCCGATTATGACCGAGTTTAATGTCATATTATTTAAAAACAGCCAAACAGCTCATTTATTGATCTTTCCGCTCTTGACAGAGTTTATGAAGATGACAATGGACAATATTCAAAAAAGAAGCAATTTTTGTATTTTTATGATATTATATATTTTATATATATATATAAACAGAGCACTTGATTCAATAACTATGCTGGAGCCTAAAGCATTTTATTACATTTTTCAGTATCCCCGGAATCACGGTCATGGGTTTTCCACCTGTTCTAAAAACAGAGCAGCTTTATAGAAGGACAGGGAAAAGTGAGGAGTCCAGTGATGAGACAGGATGGAGGAAGCATTTCAAGCATTCATGTGAAGGAATAAAACAATTCCCCCTCTGCTTCTGGGTCCGGATGAAAAATGAAGGTGCATCTCCCGTTCCACGAACTGCATACACTTTCCTGACCTCCTCCTACCTCAGAGTTCAACTGTTCCCAGCTTATCAGATCTGACCTATTGCCCTTATTCACAGCATCACTATCCTAATGTGAAATCTAAGATGGCAATGTTGAGAGGGAGCAGAGAACTAGATTCATTTTTCAATTTCATTCTCCAGCTGCCTGTTGGTGTATCCTGATACTAAAATTCATGTACAGTCCCAGGGTAAAATAAAATCATGGCAGGTCTCTGAGGCATGGCAGTGGACTTGCTCTGCTTCCTCCACAATCTGAGAACAACCAAATCTGACAATACTTTGCTTGAATGTAAAAGCACACTACAGTATTCCGACTAACAAATTATCCAGTAGGTACCAGCCAGACTGATTCTATTTGCCACCAGTGTTCTAAATGCATACCTCTCTCAGTGGCAAGTCCTGCCCCCTCTCCCCAGAGATGCAGAGGGTTTTCCTGTAATGGAACCAGGGTAGTTTTGTTATACAGGGGGTTACGCAAGATTTTGGGAGTTTAGACAAGGCATATGTGCTCCTGCAAAGCCAGGAGCCCAGCTGCAGGGCAATTATGCAACTGGGAATGAGAGGAGGTGCATCAACTGTTATGTGGATACATGAGTCACTTCCCACTACTCATGAGACTATTCCAACACTGAGGATAGACTAGTGGTTATGGAGTGGCTCTGCTCCTGTAGAGTTCATGGGATGTCAGAAGAATTCCTTCCCTCTCCCAGAGGAAGGACTGTTCAGGTTATGCTTCAGGGCAAGGGACCTGGACTTCAGGCAGTCCACATCCCTTATCAGGGTGGCCTGCTGACAGAGGAAAGGAACACTGGCTTACATCTGACATACATTTATTTGGTAGGTTTTGTTGCTCACTGTAAGGGCCAGAAAAGATTCCCCTCTGCTCCCCCCACAACAAACTTACACCACAGGCTCTATAGAAACTGATGGGTAAAAGTCCCTCACTCGCTAGGGAAAGTGCCTCTTTTGCTATAGGCAAGTCTATGTCAAAACTTTTGCATATCCCACTGCCTTCAGAAATACCTAAACCCAAACTATCCTCTCTATTCTCCACAACTAAGCAATCTGAATAGCCTGTTGTTACACCCCCTGCTTTGATTTTTCCCTCCCCTCAGTCTCTCCTGTACACCCTCTAGCTTCAGCCCTCTTCACTACACTGAAAATACCCTTACCAAGGTTTCTAACAACCTTTTCTTGGCTGAGCTGTGGGACCAGGACTCCATTCACCTCACCCCTGTTTTTCCTGGAGCCTTCAGTACAGGTGATTTTCTTCTTTTCACCATCTGTGCTCTCTTGGCCTTCTTCACCCTCCCTCCCTCTTGGTCTGCTTCCTACCTAACAGTTCTTTCAGGAGTTTCTTCTCCCTTTCCCTCTTCCTATCGGAGTTAGGGCTCTGTCGTTGGTCCCCGCTCTTCTTCCTCTACTCTTTATACCTGGGTGACCTCATCTGTTCACATGGTTCCAACTACAATCCCTCTGATGAAGGCTCACAAATCTAGCTTACCACGCTTGACCAGTCTCCCATGAATCCAAATGTTTTTCTGGTATATTGTCTGGTACAGTCTGTTGTCAGTAAAATCTTGGCATGGCCAAAATGAGCTGAGTTTCTTTTCTACCCCAAATCCTCTCCACTTCCACCTTTCTCTGTTGCTGAGGACAACTCCAGCCTCCCTGTCACTATGAATCTCACCCCTCAGGGTCACCCAGGCACCACTTTCCCCTTTGACACATCCATGCGTTACCACACCTCCACAATGTTGGGAAAAAAAAAATCAGATATTTCCTATCTCTGACAGATAAAATACTTGTCCATGACCTGGCCATCTCCTGCCTGGACTACCGGAACATCCTCCTCCCTGAAACCCAGAACACCTTCCCAAAGTCTGCCCAAAACACAAATGCTAATTCAGATTATGTCATTCCCCTATCTGAATCACTCGTGCACAGCGTATCAGGTTTAAACCTCTCAACTTGGCCTTCAGAGATTTGCACAATCCTGATCCACCAGGACCTTGTTTTGTACTGCAACACCTTCCTTTTGCCCCTCTCCAGCATCACTGCCCTTCTGGTATTTTAAACCTCCAATCTCTGTGTGATGAGCCCCCTTCCTCTGTTTGTTCAGATCACTCCTAGTGGCCCAAGTCTGTGTTACCCACAGCCATTAACATGTGTCAACTGCCTTTTCTATCCATATTTTTAAGGAAGGGAGAGTAGGAGTAAGAAAGCAAGGAAACAGGAAGAAGAAAAATGTCTAAATACACACCTCCCTCTTCTGGTGCTCCCAACCTCATCTTGCTTTCTAAGTTGTTTAAATTCCAAATTCCTCTGTGCAAGAACTCAGTCTTGCACAATGCTAAGCACAGATGTTAATAAAAATATTAAGTCAAGATCACAAGAAAACTTAGCTAAGACTCACTCTCTGGGGTTTCTAGCCTCTCTTTCAAAATTAAGGGAGCATCTCTGTGAACATGGGTCATTACTATGAAAAATATCAATTTAAACTCTCACATTTTTCAATTCAAGCTCTCTCACAAAAACTTTCTTTGCAGCCTAGGAACTTACCGGCCTCAGTTTCCCCATCAGTAAACACAGATGATACTTGTTTACTTCACCAGGTTGCTGTGGGGATTAGTTAGTATCACTACAGTACTCTGAAGATGAAAAGCATCAGGTGTTCTGTACAACAGGCTTCTGTACAATACTCATCCTTTCAACTCTCTCTCTCTTCCCCTCCCCTCCCGCCCCACCTTTTTACCACTCTCAACCTGGAAAATTCTGATCTGTTTTTCCCAGCAATTGCATTAACTCAAATATAGGTGTGCTTTTGCTACTAACAGCTAACCTGGCTGTTTCTTATTAAATACCATAACCTTTAGATTTCTGATGTAATGCCAGCGCTCAATTTTTACTAGAAGGTGTATCTATACTAAAAAATATTCTTTTTCAGCAATGGTGCAGCTGTATCCATTCTACCAGTGGTGCAAGCTCTTGGTTAGCCTGGGCATACAAACTTGTACCATGTCACTAGATTCTGCTGAAAAATGATAAGAAATTCCATACTGTAGATGAGCCCTTCTCAGCAAGACTGTGCTGTGACACTGTATTAGGAATCAAGCGATTGTGGTATTTGATATGAAATAGGAAACGGTGAACAACTTTTCAGCACGCTCACAGTAAGTTTTCTTTACCCTGAATACTTCCACAGCAAGGTTTGTGTTAATTTCCTACTAATATTCTCAAATAGGACTAAGCAAGTAAAAATTGATTAAATGTGCTTCAAAACTGACCCTTTATATTGAAACTCTGCATGCACAAAGAATGCAGACAGAGTTTTCTGATTTTTCATCATACCCTAGAACAGAAGTTACTGGGCTCACATTTAGAAATTGAATGAAGCAGACCAATTTAATAGTGCAAATGCCACCCTTGCTTTTACTTCCTTGTAGTGCAGGATTTTAGGCACAACGAATGGCTTAAAAAAACCTCTAGAAATTATTTCTGTACAAAGTACTGGAGGAGCTGAAGTGACAAAGTATTGTGTGTGAATGTTCTGAGTAAGCAAATACAGAAAAACCTAACAATGTTTTCTTTAAACACTATAATAAATCACATACAGTAGCACTTATCAAAGCTTTTTACAAATAAAAGTTAAGTCTCTCAGAACTACAGACACAGATAAATCAGTAGGGTGCCACTTAATAAAGAAGGAAACAGAGGGTATGTCTACACTACAGGATTATTCCGATTTTACATAAACCGGTTTTGTAAAACAGATTGTATAAAGTCGAGTGCACGCGGCCACACTAAGCACAATAATTCGGTGGTGTGCGTCCATGGCCGAGCTAGCGTCGATTCTGGAGCATTGCAACTCTGGAGTAGCTATCCTAGCATATTCCCATAGTTCCTCTGCAGTCTCCCCTACCCATTGGGAATTTCTGGTTGAGATTCCAATGCCAATTGATGGTGCAAAAAACAGTTCACGGGTGAATCTGGGTAACATGTCCGTCACAGCCAGTCCTTCCTCCGGAGAAGACAACAGCAACAATTCATTTCGCACCCTTTTTCCTGGATTGCCCTGGCAGATGCAGCATGGCCAACTCATGGACGCCCGTTTTGTGGCCCTTTTGTCACTGTCACTGGTATGTGTAACTGGATGCCGTTGACAGAGGCCGGTACTGCAGTGCTACATCAGCAGCATTGCATTTGCCATTGCAAGGTAGGCAGCGACGGTACCAGTACGTTCTGTTACCGTCCGGTGCTTCATGGGTTGCCCTCACTGGCCTTTCGCTGAGGTCGGCCAGGGGCAAGACAAAAATGGGAATGACTCCCCGAGTCATCCTCACTCCTTATGGTTTATCTAAAAAGTAAAACCCAGTTCCTCCTGAAATATGGGGCAAGATATAAACTAGATAAAGCCAGTTAGTTCAGAGGAACCGAGAGCACAGCCGTTGTGTCAGATCCCGAGAAATTATTATGCTGCATGCCATACTAGGGGGTGCCCCTGCAACACCCACTGCATACCGTTGCTTCCCGTCTCCCCCCCCTCCCCCAAGCCCTCACGAGCTACTGTGGCAGTGTCCCCCCATTTGTGTGATGGAAGTAATAAAGAGTGCAAGAATAAGAAACACTGAGTTTTTGTGAGAATGGAGGAGAATAGGCAGGTAGTCCAGCAGACAAACGTGAGGACGAGACAGGCTCCCCTCAGGGGCCAGCAGACAAACCATGCACCCGCAATCACACGGTTTGTGAGATTAATGGGGATCACAGCTGCTAGTAGAACAGCAGGTACGTGGGGGGGGGGCGCATCTCCACTCGCTATGATATCCAAGACCGAAATACAGATTCTTTCTTTAGACATGAAAGGGCGGGGACTCGATGGAAGTCAGCCCCAGTTGCTACGATAGGACAAGTTATCCAGTCATTTGTACCATCTACCAGAAATGACTGGGAAGTCATTCCTAATTTTTTACCCAGGTGCCCCCGGCCGACCTCATCTGAGGCCAGCCAGGAGCACTCACAGGATGAGGAGGACAGCTATCAGTCCTTCTGTACGGTACCATCTGCCACCGGGGAGGGGAGGGGAGGAGAGAGGATGCTGCTACTCATTGCCGCAGCACCGCGTCTACCAGCAACATGCAGTAGACATAGGGTGACATATAAAAAAGTCAAGAAACAATTTTTTCCCCCCTCTTCTTTCACAGGGTGCGAAGGGGGGGTAAATTGACGACATATACCCTGAAACACCCCGGACAATGTGTTTGACCCTACAGGCATTGGGAGCTCAGCCAAGAATGCAAATGTTTTTCGGAGACTGCGGGGACTGTGGGATAGCTGGAGTCCTCAGTACCTCCTCCTTCCCTCTATGAGAGTCCATTTGATTCTTTGGCTTTCCGTTACACTTGTCACATAGCACTGTGCTATGGCCTCCGTCTATCATAGCCTGGAGATTTTTTCAAATGCTTTGTCATTTCGTCTTCTGTAACGGAGCTATGATAGAACAGATTTGTCTCCCCATACAGCGATCAGCTCCAGTATCTCCCATACAGTCCATGCTGGAGCTCTTTTTGGATTTGGGACTGCATCGCCATCCGTGCTGATCAGAGCTCCACGCTGGGCAAACAGGAAATGAAATTCAAAAGTTCGCGGGGCTTTCCCTGTCTACCTGGCCAGTGCATCTGAGTTTGGACTGTTGTCCAGAGCAGTCACAATGGTGCACTGTGGGATGCCGCCTGGAGGTCAATACCATCGATTTGTGGCCATACTAACCCCAATTTCAGCGCTACTCCTCTCATCGGGGAGGAGTACAGAAACCGGTTTAAAGAGCCTTTTATATCGATATAAAGGGCCTCATTGCGTGGACGGGTGCAGTGTTAAATCGGTTTAATGTAGCTAAAATTGGTTTAAACGTGTAGTGTAGACCAGGCCTGAGACGGAGGCATACCTCCTTATCACATCTGTTTTCTAGGATACACAACAATAGTGGCAGTATCATAACCAATGAAGTTAATCTGAGGTGTGATTATTGCTAGTTGAAAACTTTTCCCAATAACCTAACTCAAAAGGTTTCAAAGCTAAGAAATAGCATCAATATGACAACTGTATTTCTGTCTGCAAATTCCGTTCCTAGAGTTACAAGGAATACATGAAATTTCTAAAACTGAAAGATAAGATAGGGGAAAAGAACACATTTTTTTTTTTAAGTTTGCTTTGTGTATTTCACAGCACTTTGGTGGATATTTTCAGAGTTATTCCTCAGTGAAAATCAATGGGACTTCTGCTTCTAAATTCATTAGGCATTTTGAAAATCTCACCGTTTGCTTAAAGTCATCGTCACTATTTAGCTGATAAGTCACATGCACTAACAAGCAGTGCATGCACAGAAATAGGCACAAGAGTTAGGCTGGGTCATATTTGGTATGGTTTTCGGGGCTTGTTCACAAACTGTTCCTGAAAAGACTTTTCTAAATACCACCAAGTAAAAAATCTGAATAAATCCTTCAAAAAAAAAGGTTTTTTTTAAAGTCTGGTTATGATATCAGAATATACTACTGAAAACTGATTGTTTAAAAATCATCCAGTTTAAAAAAAAATCACTTGACAGTATCCTTTAAAAAATTAGTGATTCTAAAGAATCTGACCTAAACATCAGAAAAGAGCCTAACTAACTTATATTAGCAATAATTACCGAATGGTGTGAATTAGTAAACCAACAATAAAAAAACAAGGATAATAAATAACTAAAGACGTTTTCTTTGGACATGATTACAACACTTCATTATATGCTTATGTTTGTGGCATTTTATTCAAAAAATGGGAAAAAATTCCTTCAAAAATAAGTAATTGCCAATAAAAATAATGTATTTAGTGTCAGCGAATTAACTGAGTTTTCCAGAATGAAAGACTTCTGGCACAAAAATTATAAACCAAGCTTGACCTACCTGAATGGGTCCTACTGACATAAGCAGGTTTTTCAGTTGGACATCAGTAGTTGATGAAGAAAGCCCTTCAACTGACACAACACAGGGCTGAGGTTTGCACTCCACCACTCGTAGGTTCTGTTTATTTGGCATCAAGCGTCCTCGGCCCATCTGGCCTGCTACTCCTCTGCCTCTCCCATGCATAATGACCTGCCAACAACAAAGGTAACAGTATTTTGATTTCCTTAGTTAGTGCTTCTGTTAAGTAACTGACAGATAATATGATAGTTAACAGTTCATTTAAAGACTTGATTTAAAGTACATATCAATAAAAAGCAGCATGTCACTGTTTGCTAATTTAGAAGGCCACATGTTAACATTTATCCGCTTCTTATCCAGATATCTCCCCAAATTACAAAAAGTTATAATGGGTACAAAGTCTGCCTTTGTATTTTGAGGTGGGTTTACAAAGCAATTGAGCATCTCATGCCAAAAACTAGAGAGTCTACTCCTCTTCACAGTGATTGCATCACACGCATGTGATTAGCTCTAACATTTTAGGATGGGTCATTAAACAACTTTTTGCCCTCTCCCCCTTCCCAGAACTCAAACTAGATTCACTATATATATATATCTGTATGTATGTGGGGGGATGGGGATGCAGGCCCTCCCCAGTCTCCACTGCTACAGAAAAGATGTTGCCCAGTAGACCATGCTAACTATTATCCTGAACTGCCCCTCTTTTTTTGAGGAGAGTCCACACTGGCTGATCAGTATGGCTGATCTATAGCCAGGAACTGGAAAGAACTTGAGGAAAAACCCCAGCCTGATTTGTAGGGCTTGAGTCACTTAGGCGGCTGACAATCTCACCAAAAATGTATTAATTTCCCTTCACAAAAAAAAAAGTTTCCAGGGATCCAGAATTCACTGGCCTCATAGGCTAGCACTCACTGAGCAGCTTTTTGGAAGCAAATGAGGTGGGAAGACAACCTATGACTCTTAGGGAAAGTCACCATCAAGCTTTTAATCCTAGTAACTGGTTTACTAATATCATCTCCATAATGAAAACATTAAGCAATTTTTAGAGAAAAGAGGAGACTAGCTTTCACACACAAAACCAACACATTGTTGGAGAGCCCCTGGCCCTAAAAACTGGCTCTCATAGGTATCTTATAGTAGTGATAGCAGTATTGACTAAGATTTAATGCAGTACCTCAGGCATAATGCACTTTGGCAGCTGCATAGATGTCTTTAGTATTTGCTGCAGAATTCTGTTTCAGAATATAAGCTTCCATTATAGTAAACAAACAAAATAAAATAAAATATAGGTCTCTAAGCTCTTATGATTGCAAAGACAACTTTCAAAATGTAAGCCAGATGTAACCAAAGCCTTAACATCTGCCTGATTCTACAGAGTTTGAACCATTAGCTATGAGAAATGTGAACTGGTTCAGGTCATCTCACTGGGGAGATAACATGGAAAATTAATGAGGACCCTTCCTAAAATGTAAACATGTTAACTATTTGACTGCTGACTATTTTAGGAGAAACTTCAAGGCAACATTTTTTGCATTATCGTTGGATGTAGTGCGGATGTTGTGATGGGATCCAGTGGAGTTATTGTCAGGTTGGGGTAGATACGGTCAAACATTGTTTAATTTGGGAACAGCACAAAAACTGAACATCAGAGGAATAAAAACACTACTGATTACACTGGACTGGACGAAGGGATCAAAGCTACAGGGAACAGGGAAGTGTGAATTATTCTGGGGTTCTTGCTGTAGAATTCATGTTTAATTTGATGCACAGTGCATGTGGTCTTGAGTCACTGTTAGAAACATACTTAACTACTAAAACTAAATATCCTAATATTAACCCTGGCTGGCAGGACAAGATGAAACAGCACAGAAGGTAATGTCTAGCAGCATTACACCAGTTCTTGAGCTTAATTCTTCAACTGTCTCTGGCAAATATAGTGAACATCAGAAGACTAAGAGCTTTTGAGGAAGCTAAACACACCTCTACCCCAATATAACGCGACCCGATATAACACAAATTTGGATATAACGCGGTAAAGCACCGCTTGGGGGGTGGGGGGGGGGTTCACACTCTGGTGGATCAAAGCAAGTTCGATATAACGCGGTTTCACCTATAACGCGGTAAGATTTTTTGGCTCCTGAGGACAGCGTTATATGGAGGTAGAGGTGTTATGAGTCAACAGTAACACTGTTGCAAAAAAAAGCAAACATCATTCTGGGATGTTTTAGCAGGAGTATTGTAAGCAAGACACGAGAAGTAATTCATCCACTCTACTCCACACTGATTAGGCCTCAACTGCAGTGCTGTGTCCAGTTCTGGGTGCCACATTTCAGGAGAGATGTGGACAAATTGGAGAAAGTCTAGAGAAGAGTAACAAATGATTAAAGGTCTAGAAAACATGACCTATGACGGAAGATTGAAAAAATTGGGTTTGCTTAGCCTGGAGAAGAGAAGACTGAGAGGGGACATAACAGTTTTCAAGAACATAAAAGGTTGTTACAAGAAAGAGGGAGAAAATCTGTTGTTCTTAACCTCTGAAGATAGGACAAGAAACACTGGGCTTAAATTGCAGTAAGGCAGTTTAGGTTGGATATTAGGAAAAATCTTCCTGTCAAGAGTGGTTAAGCACTGGAATAAATTGTCTAGGGAGGTTGTGGAATCTTCATAATTGGGGATTTTTAAGAACAGGTTGGACAAACACCTGTTAGGAATGGTCTAGATAATACTTAGTCCTGCCTTGAATGCAGAGGACTGGACTAGATGACCTCTCGAGGTCCCTTCCAGTTCTGATTCTATGAAATAACTCCTATTCTCAGGAGAAATGTCTTCCAAGTCCTGCTCCTTCTGAAATTTTCAAGAACTCAAAGGTATTCAAGATAATTCTCCTTAAAGAACAGGAAATGCTCTGCAGCAAAGGCAGAAGGCTCCAGCATAGTAGGCAGTGCAATGTTTGGCTCAACTTAGGTGAACTGCAAGTACATATTTGTTTTGCTTTAACTTAGTTTCATGTGGTGAATGCCATCATTCCCCAGAGGGTAGGGGACAAGCACAGAAGTAATTCCATTAATTAAAAAAAATAAAATATATTTTCCCTCTAAAATTATCTTGGCAATTTCTGGTTCACAACAGAGAATGTATTAGTTTGTGATGTTACAAATACCATAGACTGCAAAGAAATTTCTGGTACCTGTGATATAGTAGACTCGTATATCCTGGCAGTGTTTCTCAAAATTAATTGCACCATGACCCCCTTCTGACAACAAAAATTAATATATGACCTGAGGAAGGGGGACCGAAGCCTGAGCTTCACCACCCCAGGTGGGGCGGCAAATCCAAAGCCTGAGCCCTGCCACCCCGAGCTGGGGTATGAGAAGGCGGCAAAGCTAAAGTCTGAGCCATCGTGGGGTGGGGGCTGAAGCTGAATGTTGAGGGCTTCAGCCCCGGATGAGGAGCTGTATTCTGAGCCCAGCTGCCCAGAGCTGAAGCCGAAGGCTGAGCCTCACCTCCCATAGCTGAACCCTTGGGCTTCGGCTTCAGCCCTGGGCAGTGGGGCTCAAACTTTGGCTTCGGGCCTGGGCCCCAGCAAGTCTAATGCCAGGCCTGGTGACCCCATTAAAACAGGGTCACAACCCACTTTGGGGTCCCGACCCACAGTTTGACAACCACTGACTTATGGGATCGCTTCAGTGAAGATGACAGTACCAAGGAGATCACACAAATAGGGATTAATTTAAAAATGGTTAAAACTTACTTATGTGCTGAGTGCCTTTGAGAGCCTTGCTAGTGGATAATTCAGCAAATGTGTTCTGAATTGAATTTTTGTGTTTGCTTTGGAGGTCAATTTTAATGGCCTACTCCATACTGCTATTGTTACACAAGAGGTGCTGAGATCCTTTCAGAAATGTACCAATAGCCGACTTTAAGCTCCCCCCACATCTCCGCCAAAAAAAAAAAAAAAATTACACAAACCTGAATCAACTATAGAATATTCAGTACTAGAGGGGTGTTCCTTGTTTGAGTCCAAAATAGAAAAGTCATAGCATGGAAGAAAAATAAGAAGAACTCTATACCTCACAAAAGTACTATTTTACTGGCCACCCCATAAAGGTTCCTTGTCCCAGTATTCTCCATTTACAAATGTTTATGTTAGTGGAGGTCCAAATACTTATTCTGTGCTGAAGGGAGAACGTTTTCACAAAGGGTTATACGGTATAGCAGTAGCATCTAATATAGTCTAACACATGAACCAGAAAGCACTAAGATGCCAGAGGTACTCTGGAAAAATTACAGCCACTATCTCATACTTTATTAGTGTTTCAGGATTTAATACAGACATAGGTTTGAGTAGAACTTGTTGTGAGTTTAATCCTCGAGGGACCCATCTAGGCATCTGGGGCAAAAATCTGTCAGGGACAGTACTTGGTTCTGCTGTGAAGGCAGGGGGACTGGACTTGATGACCTTTCAAGGTCCCTTCCAGTTCTCTGTTTTTTTAATATGGAGATATATCTAACATGCTTAATTTTTAATAGAGAAAACTGTTGTAAACATTTAATTTATAGCTATAATCCTAGTGGAAAATACCACCCTGACAGTGCTAATCCTTTGTCCACCAGACATTTACACAGAATAAAGGCTTGTCTAAACTACCTGCTGGATCGGCGGGCAGCGATCAATTCAGCAGGGGTCCATTTTGCGATAAAGCGACCGCTGAGCACTCTCCCATCAACTCTGGTACTCCACCAGAACGAGAAGTGCAAGCGGAGTCAACGGGAGAGTGTCAACTGTCAACTTACTGCAGAAGACACCGTGGTAAGCAGATCTAAGTATGTCGACTTCAGCTATGCTATTAATGTAGCTGAAGTTGCATATCTTAGATGGACCCCGCACGGTAGTGTAGACAAGCCCTAAGTAGCCTAACTTGGGAATGCTTCTAGGAGGAAACAGTATTCATTCGATCTTTGACATCTCTACTCATAATGCCAAAAAGCACTGTCAGTTGTGATAATGATTTTCAAGTCGTGAATATTCCTCCACTGGAATACTGGACTGAATGAGATCGGAACAACTTTCAGGCATTACCAACCTTGGCTGGATTCAAACAAGTATCCTGTAGGTTAAAAGCTTTATATCCTCTTATCAATTTTCTGAGTCATCCAGTCTTCCATTAATAACTTTACCTGGGCAGATACAGTTTAAATTTCTTCAGTGTTGGTAAGGATTCTCGTTATTTCTTAAACAATGCTAACATTAATATGGCAACACATTCAACAGATAATACAGATCCTAGCAGCAACAATGCATCTGAAAATCACCTTTTTAGCTGGATGAATCCCTTGGATGTTTTTGACCCCTTGTGGAACTGTTGAATGTATTTGAGTTTGCTGCTGCTGCTGCTGTTGCTGGAGTGGTCCCTTTGTCAATGTGACCTTCCGCACTGGCTGCTGTCTCAGTTCTGGAGGTTGTTGGAGGCGTTGGGGCTGGCCCTCTGGCTGCACAAAGCCAACATTCTCCCCCTCCTGCTGAAATCAAAACCAGAACATGCTGTTCAGTACCTATCTACTCAATGCAAACATTCACTGCCTGTGAGACGTGCTGTGGAGAAGAACTTTGTTAGCGCACAGAGAATTAGAAGAACACATACTTGCATACTAAAATCAAACTAGTGTCTGCAAGAGAACGGTGTATGGTACACATTTCAGCTACGAACTATATTTAGTTACACAATCCATAATGCAGGAAGTACAAAATACTACATCTGGTATGATAAATTTACCATGTTTTTCAATTGCTTCCTTTCAGTAGACTGTGAAAATGTCCTATTATTTATCCAAGGACTCACCTATTCATTCTTCACTACAATCCAGCTTTTCAGGCTATACGTTTACATTCCGCTAACTACATTTTTAAAAGGGACATATATTCTAGACTAGAGAAGGGCGGCAAAGCAGTCTGAACGAATCAGGAAGCAGTCTGAACCGTTATGCATCTTTCAAACCAAGCAAACCTTCCAAGACTAAAGGTTGGTGATTTTTATTAAGTGCATCTTTATGCTGCCTATTTATAGCCAAAATAAGTTTTTATGTAGTCTTCTCCCCGCTAACGATGACCAATATTAGAGTAGTTTTCTCCTCCAAGTGTTTTTATTTTTTCTCCCTTAAAAAAAAATAAAAACAACAACAGATGTGACAAACCATGTCCCTGTCTCAGCCACTGAAGTCATATATGGAAGTACTACAGTCTTCCCAAAACGAGCTGATTCTGAAATTCAAGCTTGGGATGAGAGGCGAGGTAGAAGAGAGGAGCCTGGAAGAAAAGAGTAAAAGTGTGCAAAGGCTCAGCTACTTCCACCCAAGGAACCAGTGATTCTCTCACATGGATACATGTCCACCTTTCCCAGATCAGATATGGCCAAGTTTACAGTCACCGTACACAATTTTCTGAAGATTACATACAGCAAGCGACAACATAATTAGTCTACTATGGAAACCTGAGAAGGCACTAGGCAGCCTCACAATTACAAAGTGTTTCAAATGGAGGATCTAGCTGGCAATGCTATGCAGCATATTAACTGCTTAAGGGGACCCGTCAAAACACTCAATATCTGTTACAGAATAGTAGAGAAAAGGCTACTCACCAGTAACTATGCTTGAGTATATATTGCCTCTGCAGACCCACACTCAGAACACTCATTTCCCACAGAACTCCTAACTCAACCACTGAGAGATGCACAGACACAACAGGAGGCCGGCGGCACCTAGTGCCTGTCATGGCTGCGTGAGCACCCACTCACTGATCTGAATATTCTAGAAGACCAAGGTAACTGAAGGGCCCCGCAGCATTAACTACTCAGTTTCTTTCGCTAATTCAAAGAATCTACAGAAGGTCTCAAAGAAGAAGGGAAAGAGGACGGAGAGGGTGGATGAGCAGAGGTATTAAGACTGGAACAGTAGTTACTGGGAAACAGTCTCTCTCTGTTCGGAATTACCTTTGTAGATTCCCAATCTAGGAGATTAGTGCCCAACCCCTGGAGGAAGTCAGATGATTAAAACAGAACTGCCTAACTCACCCATAACAATCACTGCAATCAAGTACCAACCAGGGTGTCATGATGCACAAATGTATACACATACACAAACTGGTTTCACAAATTTCTGCGAAACAAACATGTTAATTGCCATAAATTATCCCATTTTGTAGAATGAACTGAGTTTTTAAACTAGAATGGGATTGAATACAAAATCTAATCTATTTTGAAAACATTTGTTCTCACAGTTCCCTTTCCTCCCTCTTTTTGACATGTCAGCAAAATCTATGAATAACTTGGAAAATTAACAGAAGGGTTTCATCCTAA
Organism: Chelonoidis abingdonii; assembly: GCF_003597395.2. Lineage (NCBI taxonomy): Eukaryota > Metazoa > Chordata > Testudines > Testudinidae > Chelonoidis > Chelonoidis abingdonii. The sequence continues at coordinate 20,706,033 of NC_133770.1, read as the reverse complement.
CATGCCAACTTCTTACTGATCAGGACAGACAATATACGAGGTTTTGGGAAGAGCAACAGGTCTATGTAGTCTGAAAGTCAGTAACTTTTTGATAAAATCATGATTGAGGATTTCATCTCAAGGGATACTCTAAAGGAAAATAATTAATTGAAACTCATAACTTGCTCACTCTTCTTACTGGTTTTATACCAGAAAAACATTCAAGATCAGGTAGATTCTCTTTTCAAACTCCTCTTGTATGTTGGCTGAAATGCCTGACAAATGCACTCTGATGCGGGCAAAAAAAATGAAGCAAATACTTCAGATTATCAAAGCTGACTTTTTTTTTTAAGCAAAAAAACCAAAATATCTTGGATATCTTAAAGATCTTGAATCAAACATTACGGCAGCTAGAAAATTATGATGCCATCATGAACACAGAAGTGAGAAACTAGGATCCTAAGATGGCTCCAGATGCAAGAATCAGGACTGATAAAGCCTGACCTGATGGTTAAGTGCCTGCTGGGGGAGGACGGATGGGGGGAGAGACTTATACTTTGCTCTCTTTTCTTAAAAGTCCAAGAGATGAACCCTATATATAGAAAACACTACCTCAGAGTGTGAGAAATCCAGATATACAAGAGGCAGTATCTGGCATGCTGATGCATCATGGATATTTTAGAATCAGACACCATACACCTCTTCAAATAGGCCTGTTTAAAAGACCCAGGAAAGACCAATGGTTAACTCCTGGGCCCATATATCACACAATGAAACTGACCAGACTGAAAAATGAATTAAAGCAATACAAAATCTTTAATGGCATGGAGTAATTCTAAGGCAGCAACACTGCTTCACAGTCTTGCAGAACTGTAATCGCTAAAGCCCCAACAATGGGGAATTATCTAAAAATTTTACTAAGCTTAAACTACTTAGAGAAAAATGAAAAGTTATAAAAAATGGAAGAAGGCTCACTAACTCAAATACATGTGAAAGCAAAAGAAAGAGAAGTGATACCCACAACTGACCCTGGCAAAGGAGAAATAAGGGCAGCTGCATTCAAAATCTATTTTTATAGCCTTGTTCTAAATATTTAGGATTTCCACAGCTCCCTATGCAAGCCCATATGGTTATTGCTTTTCTATTGGCTTGGAAGTCACAGTGCAGGAGCACCATGCATGTGATGAGAGTGATCTACAGCATTCATTCTTGAAAGAGACGTGTGCATTAAAACTATTTGGAAGCTTAAGGGCCAACAGTGCCACCCCCAGTTCATTGTAAGCCAGCAACAAGTTCTCTCTTTTTTCTTTGCATAACTATTCAAGATTTTAACTTAAGATGGTATCACTGTCTTTCTCTGGGGAGTTCAAGCGCAAATATTGCTGCCAGGTCAGCACTTGTCCAGGAGCAAGCAAGCAAAGGCTTGTAAAATGAATTTGTCTTAGTACTATTCATTTCAGTTTGTTACAGACACAGCTGATCAAAGACATATTATCCAAGCCAAAAAAGGTAGCTCAAGGTGAAGATGAACAAAGTGTATGTGTTAATATGTTTATATCACAGTTCAAATATTAGAATAATTACCCACATCATGCTTTATGTCCAATTCCTTACATTGGACACAATCAATGTCAGTTTCCAGAAGTTCTAAGTCTAAAAAACTAAGCCAGTAATGCTGATACTTCAGGGGTTCTCAAACTGGGGGTTGGGATCCCTCAGGGGGTCGCAATGTCATTACATGGGGGGTCATGAGCTGTCAAGCTCCACCCCAAACCCCACTTGCCTCCAGCATTTATAATGGTGATTAATATATTAAACAGTGTGTTTAACTTATATGAGGAGGTCACACTCAGAGGCCTGCAATGTGAAAGGGGTCACCGGTAAAAAAAGGTTGAGACCCACTGTGATACATCAACTACACATATTTCAGAGTCGGAACATTTGGACTTCATGCTACAAAAGTAACTAACAGATCACTTATCCCTGATGGGGATATAGCATCAACTTCAATAATTTTTTGCGTTCTACCTACAAAGGAAAATGTAAAACATAATACACATGCTGGCTTCCAATTCTCCTTCCAGGGGAAACATTAACGTGGGATCTCGAGGGCAAACAATACATACAGTAGTGGAACTTTTAATCTGCATATTAAAATCGGGAAAGGTTCTCTGGTTTATGGTAAAATGGTAGATAGAAGAGGGTGGTGGTGTTGAATTCTACTTGATGCTAGATTCTGTGATGCCTGGGCCAGAGCAGGTGGTTGAGCTGTTGAAGAATCAGGCCCACAGCTTGTAGAAGAATAAGCTTGAGATGCTAGTGTCTCTAGTATACCCTAGTATAGCTGTTAAGTCTCTTAATTTTTGTTGATTTTTCTTGAAAGCAAAAATAAAAATTTGACAACTTCACAAATTTTCTGGTTTTTTTTAACACTTTTCACCAGCCTATTTTTGATTTATTAAAAGTTTTTAACACCCAGGGTAAAAGAAAGGGGCAAGCAGGTCCAGCCATCATTTTAACTTTTGTCCTCAAAATCTATTTTGATTTTTAAAAAGTTCATAAAAACACTTGATTTTTGGGATATGTATTTTAATACCAGATCTTGCAAAGAGACGTCTATCATTCATTTACTCTATTATAGACAATTTGATGCACAAAGTTTTGACACTTCAGGTGAAATTTACCCCATCTACATGGCTAACACATGGCTATGGACCACAAATCCACTTAAATCCTATACTACAAATCCTATATTTAAAATCTATACTGAGGACTTAATTGGGATGATTTAAGTGGTGAACGGCTTCTGCCCAGGGGAAAAGTTCACCCTTTGTCTAAATACCAATAATGAAAAAATATTTTCTTGAGATACTGGATGCCCCTTAAACTCTAAAGCACAAACCATTTTTCCCCTTCACAATTCGAATTATCAAGTTTTATCTAAGGCTTGTTCCCCAATTGCTAAATTAGTCAGGCGTGAACATTTCTGGTCAAAACCCTGAAATACTGGGTTTAAATGGCAGTCATGACAAAAGCTGCTATGCGTAGCAAGAGTTCTATCTGTTCACCTGAAAGCCTTTGGAACACAAGGGAAACTGGTTATTTGCCAAAGAAAATCTGCTGTTAAAAGTCACCTGACATAAAAATCCTACTAGTTCTAAATACTGAATATAATTTAAAAATGGAAACTCAAAAGGAATGAGCAAGTGGATTTGGTCTATATTATGAATATTTTTTTCAAACTTCGAATGCTAAAGAACATATTTGCAAAGTATTCTAAAACAGTGAAATGAACAGAAATCATTTCATTCATGCATGCCAGTGATTTTAAAACAGATTTGTCAGATACAGATTACGACCACATTTCAAAATGGTCGCTATATAATATTTCAATTGTTTATTTTATCAATTCTTTGCATCTTCAGAAATTTAAAAGTCATCCTGTCTTAACTGAATATAAAATGAGTTCTATAAAGGGAGTGGGTTTTTTTTTTTTGTTTTTTTTTTGTTTTTTTTTTTTAAAGAGGAGTGCCTGAATTTAGTAAGCTAAGGCATTGTACTCTATCAGGGATGTTATGACAGTTTTACAATACAGATGAAGTTTGTTTGCCACCGACATTAGCAGGACAAATTTATTTATAACAAATGCTTTAAAAATGTACTGATAAAAATGCCTATTGATACTGTCAGCGCTTCTTGCAATTTGACAGATCAAATCTTATTTTCATTCTTAAACCCCATGAAGGAGCGATATCACCAACTTGCATTCTGTAGTGAGCAAATTGATTAATCCCTCTCTATAGAAATCTCAACTCTTGATTACACCTATCAGACGTTAAGCAGCATTATTCCAGAGTGACAACACTTGACAAATTCCCCAACCATTTTTCTCAGCCTTTGTGGCCCTGCTAGCTTGTATTAACCCTGATGAAAAATTAATTTTCCTTATCTTCTGCTAAACCCCAAAATCCAAATCCGCCAAACTGGCAACTCTTTCTGTAAAGGTATTATGAAAACCTCTAAAAGATTAATTGCATGTCTTCAGGTGACATTAAATTAATTTCTATACTCAAGACAGACATTTGATACTCCGTACTGAGAGGACAGATAACATTGTCAGGATACACAGGACAGTGGTGCAGTGTCCCAGGGCAGCCTCTTATGCATTCTCCTTTCGATAAGGCCATACTTCACTGTCACCCGCACTGTTACTGATCTTGCAGCCCATAGACCTCACTGCACAGGTTTCTATTAACTACTACAATGCTGCGTCTATCCATGTAATCTTTAAAAAGCTAATTCAAAAATCACCCAACAGTAAATGGATGTGCATGCTGCAAAAGCACTTCACAAATCAACCTAAGGTTATTTACTTTAAGTATCACATGCATAAAAACAGAGGCAACAACAACAAAAGAGGTTCTAATATGCTCACCTCATTCTGTGGGTCTATTTGTTTAACATACAACATAATTCAAACAGAGCATGTGGCAAAAGATGAAGTCTTAAATCTTACCCCGAAAACCTCAAAGCCCCAGATGGTCTTTGTAATTGATTTTCCTGGGGGGGGGGGGGAAATAAAAACTCCATATGCAGTTTAAAAGTCAGTATTTCCAGAAAAAAGTCACTTTATAGATCACAGCAGTTAAGAGAGAAAATATCTATTAGATCATTAAAGTCATCCTCCTTCAATGCCAGAAGATAGTCACTATATTTTATCATATATCTACAGTATATAGGTCTCTGTGTGGAAATAGATTTTAAATCTATACTACAATGGGTTACAATCAAAAAGACTAAAGTCCACATAGCAGACTGTGATGCTAACACAGCAGTGTGATACACAAAAATAAACACTGTAAAAACAAAGCAAAACCACTGATAGCTACGCTAAAATGTAAGGAAAACCACTAATCAATAGTTCAGGACATTTATCAACAGTATTACCAGAACAATAGGAGTTGGACAAAAAGAAACTCTTATGTAGCACTTTTTATCTATAGATACTGAAAGTACTGTACAAAGATGGCAAATATGTTTCCCATTCTAAAGATTGGGAAGCTAAGGCATAAGGCATAATTACCAAATATCACACAAGTCAGTGGCAGAAGTCTTCAGACTCAAGTTCAGTGTTCTCCCTGACTGTGACATGGCTGATGCTGGTCATTACTTTTTAAATGAAAGAACAGCAACAATACATTGATTGAATACAATTCCCACTTTGCTCCCTCCACCATATTGGATCCTAGCCATCTCTAGTTAAGAGAGAAATTCAGTACTGATGAGCAATCTAAGACAGAAATTAACTAAGTTCCAACTATTTACTCTCACACAAAAAGAAAAGTATATACCTAGCAGACACAAAGTTAGATTAAGTATCACTGAAATCAAATAACTGGGTGACCAATCAAGCAGTCTCCATTTATATTGAAGGAACTGACCTTTTCTAACTCTTATCAGAACATTAAAGCGGATATTTGAGGAAATGTATATTTTTCCTCTTTTGATTCTTAAAATTTTGATCATGAAGCCAGCTTACTCAGAACAAATATACACAGACATAACATACAAAACGACATGGACAGAAAAATATAACCACATTCCCTTTCCAGCTCAGTACAAAAGGAAACATGTTTCAGTCAAACTACAGACAGGCATTCAGTAAGCAATGATGTACTGAATACCTTGCATGCCTCCTTCAAAAGTGGGCTGAAAATTTCCTTGCTTGGAAATTTGTATGTTGTTCATAACTGCACAGCGGTAAAAGGGCACAAAAGCCTTATCTATGCTACAGCTTTGGCCATTACTATGACTGTAGTAACTGCACAAATGGTGAATTATCGCTACTTCCTTTACTAGGGTAGACTCAACCTCTTAGTTATTGAGTGTTGTATGGGAAATTCCCCAATAAAATGTAAATATAACTGCAAAGATACAGTAAAATCAACTAAGTTTGAGACTTGCTATGTACATAGCCTTCACTGAGTTACAGTGTCTGTATTTTAAAATCTACTTCCTTCCACCAAAAACAATGCACTGTTTTAAGCAAGAGAAAAGGTTCACTTCAGAGCAAGTACACTGGGCATTATTATTTTAGCAGAGGTAAAGAAAGCCCCATAATACATATTTCATAGAATACATGGTGTGTAGTACGCATATCTGCTATTGGGACACACCTTTTTGGATGGAGATAAGGAGTTTGTCAAGGAAAATTCCTGTTTTGGGGGTAGAACATCCATTCAAAATGCTAGGGGCTACCAGACCATAGAAGTTGGTCACTATTTTGTTTCTCCTGTAGTGCAGTACGTCTTTCAAAGAAAATCTCCATGTCAGGCTTTTCTATTGGAAAACCTCTATAAGTAGTTCTTTCTCCCTCTAAGTGAGTCAGCTTTTTTATCTTGATTCTTAAAGCACACCCATCATTGAGATATCTGAACACCAAAATTAATATTCAGCAGGTTTAAAACAAAACAAAAGGAAGTACTTCTTCCCACGGTGAACAGTCAACCTGTGGAACTCATTGCCAAGGGCCACTGTGAAGGGCAAAATTATAACTGGGTTCAAAAAAAGAATTGGATAAATTCATGGAGGATAGATCAAGGACACAACCCTATGGACGCAAGATGGTCATGGACACAACTCTATGCCCTGAGTATCCCTAAACCTCCAACTGCCAGAAGCTAGGACTAGACAACAGGGGATGGATCACTCAATTGTCCGGTTCTGTTCATTTCCTCTGAAGCATCTGGAATCAGCCACTGCGGGAAGACAGGATACTGGACTAGATGGACCATTGTGTATGACTGTTATGTTCTCATACCATTAAAGTGAGCACAACAAGATTAAACTTTCACTTTCCCCCATTCTGTAAGATGCTTGTTTTATTTCAAAACATGATTTTGGTGTGCTTTTCAGGAGTAGATAGGTCAGAATAGGTTCTGAACATGCCCAGATGTGTCATTCTGATCTCTTCCGTTAGGAAAAGCAACTCTGCCTCCTCCTTGCAATCTTGACACTACACTAGTGGAAATGTCACTGTGGTCATTACTTTACAGAGTGAAACAGTCCCACTGATATTTGAAGCTATCCTAACACAGGACTTTCAACATGAAAACCAGAATCTTAAACTTGAACCAGCATTCAACAGAAAGCCAGTGAAGAGAGATTACTGGGATGATGTGCTTTTGTTGGACTGTGCTGCTGAGCAAACAAGCTGCTATGTTCTGAACTGACTGGAGTTTCCAGGTTGGCAAGTTCATTCCTAATTTTTCTAGTTCAAGTTTCCTGTAACTTAAAATTCCTGGCTTAGTTGAAGGTTTCTTTTTGCCTACATCAAAAGCTGGTGAGTCACTTATATATTACATGTCAACAGCAAGTACTTCTGACTGTTGATGTACATGAAATTGGTGTTGGATTCTCACCTCATACTTTTTCCTTTTAAATGAAGAACAGTAAAACTTACAGGATGCTCATTTCTAGAAACTGTTGACTGTGCACCCACTTAACTGGAGGAAAGTGCCCCTCGCTTTATATCCACAACCAATAACCCTGGTTGGGTCTTCAACAGACTGTGGTATTCATCCGTAAGTAGAACTACCTAGAACCTTGGAAGAAAAGTCAATGCTTGTTAATTTGAGAGTTGTCTCTCTGAAAGAGATTCAGATAATGTCTCACCTCACAGTAAAGTCATTCTGAGCTTGATCTACGCTGCACCATAGTTTGGACAATGAGCGGTATGAATAGCAGTTTGCACTGAAGTGCTGCACTGTAATCCCCCCACAGGGATGCTGTGCACTTGAAATAAAAGTTTCTCTAATTTGCATTAATGTCGTCCTCTTCAGCCACATGGATCTTGCAGCCTTAGAGATGCTTAGATGAGCAAACCCCTGCAGACTGACAATTTCTTTACCAAGCCAAAACAGGAACCCAGTGCGTACCACTCTGCTATGGCCACACAAATCTGTTTGTTCAACTCTTGCAGTGTCCTGCCCCAAGCTTCTAGCATTATGTTTTCCATGGCACTGATGGTATTCAGTTATTTAGTTCTCCATTTGCATTTGAGTGTCTTCTAGACGTGAGGTATACTTGTATTAGTGGCTAACTCCTCTAACTTCTTAAATTTTGAACATTTTATATTAAAGCATTTCATTGCTCTTCGAGTCACTACATTTAAATGAGACAAATCTGCATCCTTTCCCACTCCAATAATCCCCCATGTTGACCAATTTTCACTTCAAAATAAGATTTCTATTAGTGACATATTTTTACTTACGCTGTCACGGTCTTCCTCTATCATTTCCTCTCATGAAATCCAACTACTACTTGATGTTGCAATAATGTACATTAGGCCCACCATGAGAAACTGTTTTACAGTATAAAATTCCAAAATTAAACTGCAGAAGCCTATTACAATTTTAAGGGAATGATGGAATCTGCTTTTACAGTATTCAATGAAAAACCTAGTCTTACAATTGTATATTGAAATTTTGACTAAATTTTAAAGGTCTGTTCTCAGGTTGATAAGAGGATGCATTTTATTTTGCACATACTCTAAGTTATTTGCAGTGAAATTAGATTCTAATTTAGCCCGTTAAATATGGATTCCTTTTAGTCAGGATTTGATTGCCAGCCTCTCTTAAAGTGCCATCTAGTTCTTCTCTTGCTCTTGACCTCACCTACCTTTATGCCCTGGTCTCCTCCTGCACTGCCCTCCTATTAACTGCTCCTTTGCCCATGTGTGAATTCATGTCTCCTTTCGTACCAGCCCAATAAGAGGTGTACCCCCCTCTCTAAAAGACTTCTGAAAATCGTGACTTATTCCACCTCAACAAACCTTATCAATCTATGCCCCAATGGCACCTATATAGTTTTCAATATTTTGCACCAACCTGTGCCTTTACAGTGTACTTTTACAGAGCAAGAATTTCAGTGAGTTTTTCAGTAGGGAACATTCTAATTTGAGAAATATTGCTAGACTGAAATTTTACAGATACTGGAAGTCTGTCCCATCCATCACCTTTGACTGAGTTTTAATCTCCTTGATGTTTAGATTAGAGCAGCTTCTTGGGTGTCACTCTTTTCGTGCTGAGTTGTAAGTGTGAAAAAGAGGCATTAAGATGCAATATAAAATGCTGGCCTACATTAAGTTTTTGCCTGCACACCTAATATGACATGCACACTGACCTTACTTGTGCCCAAGACCATTCTTTCAGATGGTGGGGGATGAGTACTGATGCTGATGCCATCTCCCATTGTGAAAATAATGTTACTGTACTCTGCTAATGTTCTAATGTTCCACACCTGAGAGCTGCATTTCAGATATGGGTTGAAAGTTCCCTATATACTTCTTGCCACATAAGTATTTGTATAAGCTCTTCTGATGTCTTTGGACGAAAGGCGCTATAGAAATTTAAATTATTTACACAATTTTTATTGGCTGTAATGAACAATACACATACAAGCAAAACAAATACAATCATCAAGCAAATCTTAGTAGATAAATTTACATCATCCAACAGGATTGTCTAAACCAAGAACATTTTTTCCCATTTTTAAGAATTCAGTGTTCAACTACCTCCCTCCTTGACCATTATCCTAAATAAAGCAAAGCTATCTGCCCTTTAGCTCCCCTCTTCAATCTTTTTTACACAACCCAAGAATATATCCTTACACACTGAATTTCCAACCAAAATAGTTTGTCAGCTATTTCGGTCATGCTTTTCAGATGCAGTGTCGGGCAGTAGTTGCTGTAACTCATGAAAATCTAAGACTTCACTTTTAATCCAAACAGAACATAGGTACTTATACAAAAGGCCCACTAGTGCACTTATACAAAAGGCCCACACAGACAAAGAGTGGTGTATTCTTGGTCCAGCATAAGATTCAGCATTTTCGGGCCACAGAGGCTGAGACATATCACTTTGAGCAAGGAAGACCAGTCTTTGGCTAGGGAGAGATCACCCAATAACAAAATGAGATGACTGAGTGGTACAACAACGATTTAAAAACATCATGCAATGCCAACAGAACTTCAGACCAATCAATGGACACGTCTAACATGCAGAGTTTGTATAACCTTTAAACACTTAAGACATATAGGGCTAACACTGGGTACAAACCTGCTCCCTCATGACCAGGATCATTCCTGCTCTATGATATTGGATTTACAGATTTCAACTGCACTAGATATTTTTTGAAGTATCTACTATGCCTGCCTACAAATATCCATTTATTACTGTATTTCCTCCCAAAAAATACCATTTCAAGATCTTATCCTGTCTGAATCCTATTGTGTTCTTTATCTAGTATTGAGATCAGGCCTCTGATTGAGCCAGACAAATCTAAGACTGTTTCTCATGGACAGCATGATAATAATATGCTGATCTTGTGTAACCAAGACACAGCGAAGTGATGTCCTGAAGATGTGCAACAAAGTAAGATAGAAGCTAGATAAGCTATGCCAACAGAGGTGGTGTAGCTCTGCAAAAAAGCAAACCCCTGATATCAGATATATCTGTTGAACACTTGATCCCACTGTCTCTTCAAGTCCTAAAGATCAGACTGACTAAACTTGCCAAGCATATTTGGACTACCAAGACTGAAAGGGAATAATCAAAATAGAAAGCCACTCACACAGGCACTCCTCCTTGCTCATCTAGAGGTACGAAAGGAAGGGTTGGCCTTAAAATGTTTGAGGAACTAGGATTCTGGTAAAAATGACAGCTATGACATGAAATAAATAAGGATAAATTCTAGCATTAACCCCTTGCATCACACGACTAGTCCCTGATAGGGCATGCAATACATTGCAGTGTCTGACACACAGGAAGTGTTCATCTTCTGCTTTCTTTTTCTTGAGGCTTGCCAGGCACATACTGGAGCATTTACTGCAGGAGAGGGCAAACTATGGCCTGAGGGCTGGATCCGGCCCCTCAGGACTTTTGATCTGGCTTGTGGGATTGCCAGCCCTGGGGCACAGTGGGGCTAATGCAGGCTCCCTGCCTGCCTTGGCCCCACGATGCTCCCAGAAGTGGCCGGCACCATGCCCCTAGGAGAGGGCTCCGTGCACTGCCCTCGCGTGCAGGCACTGCTCCCCACAGCTCCCATTGGCCAGGAATGGGGAATCACGGACAATGGGAGATTCAGGGGTGGTACCCACAGGGAGGGCAGCACACAGCAAAGCCACCTACCCCACCCCACCCCACCCCACCCCCAGGAGCCACTGCTGGCTATGCTGGACACTTCTGGGAGCGGCGTGGGGCCAGGGCAGGTAGGGAGCCTGCCTTAGCCCCACTGCTACCCTGGAGCCGCTCAAGGTAAGCAATGCAGGGCCCCGTACCCCAAACCCCTCCTGCACCACACACCCCAACCCCCCTGCCCTGAGCCCCCTAACCTCCTGCCTTGAACCCTCTGCTGCACATCTCTACATCCCCAATCCCCTGCCCTGAGCCCTCAATGCCTTGCCCTGAGCCCCCTGCTGCACCCCTCCGGTACCCCAACCCCCTGCCCTGAGACCCCTCCCATACTCCACAGCTCCTCCTGCACCCCTACCTCCTGCCCTGAGCCCCCTCCTGCACTGCAAACCCCTGCTGAGCCCCCTCTCACACTCTGTACCCCGTCCTGCACCCTATACTCCTACCCTGAGCCCTCAACTCCCTGCCGAGCCCCCTGCCACATCCTTCCTGCACTCCAACCCCCTGCACTGAGCCCCCTCCTGCCTCCTGAATCCCTCCTGCACCCTGAACTCCAACTTCCTGCCGTGAACCCATTCCTGCACCCCACACTCCTCCTGGACCCCAACCCTTGTCCCGAGCCCCTTCCCGCACACTGCACCCGCACCCACAACCTGCACTCCCTCCCACACCACAACCCTCTGCCCCAGCCCTACATTCATGGCCCTGCATACAATTTCTCCATCCAAATGTGGCCCTCAGGCCAAAAAGTCTGCCCACCCCTGATTTACTGCGTCAGTGACACTGGACAGCAAGTATCTTTTTTTGAGGATACTTAATTGGTAAACATTGCAATTTCATGAAATCTTCTTTAAAAAGACTATTCGTCCCATGAGTACGAAGTGTAGTCATAGCCACTTTGAGGGGTCATCTTATTTTATTCAGAGATATGGGGATATTGCATACCTGGAGTCAGATACTCTAGCTAGTACCCTAACACCTAGTTATGTAAAGGACTTGCTGCACACAAAATAAAGACTCACACCGGGGTGTATCCTTACTCAACAGCAGGAGCCACCGTTCTCTGAAAGTAATTCTGAACCAAGAAACTCACAACTTGCTTAACAAGCGAAATCAAGTTTGGCACAGCTACTTTGAGATTAAATAAAACCCATCATTAGCCTATAATGCCAATTTTATAACTGTTCTACCCACCACGGTATCAGCGAGAAGTCTAATGAGCAGACAGTTTTCGCCAACAGCTCCTGTGCAAAGCAAAGCCGGTTTAGATAAAAGGTGGTATGAGCATGATCTCAGTCCATTCCCTGTTAGATAACTGTTTAGTTTACATTATTCAGTACTATTGCCAGTCTGCTGAAAGAGAGGACTTTTCAAATGGGTACTGACATACACTGGCACAGCTGCATAGAGTAGCCTGCACAGTGCCTAACCAGTAACAATCTCACCATTCTATGGGCATTAAAGACTTGGTCTGCACAAAAAATTAAAGAGAAAGGGAAATGAGTATAAATGATTTGTAGTTTTGACAGCAGCAGAGAGGCTGCTATACTGCAGAATCAACTCACTGCTTACAGATAAAAGGAGCCAAAGCATATTCTGCTGGCTGACAGCAGGGAAGTCATGCAAACCTAATTTAGACTGAGGAAGGAAAATTAGGGAGTAAATGTTCTTTTAAAAAAAAAAACAAAAAACCAGCACCTGGGCGTCTCAAAGGTCTGGCAATAACTGCTGTATGCTGCAGTACTAAAAAACAGAGTTATAAACCAGGATCTGAGATCCTTACAGTCTGCAGGCCTCTCAAACTTGTTAATCTTTTTTAATATACTGAGCATCAAAATAGGCCAGATTGCCCCCGTTGCAGAGATTTTCCCTTTTTTCTGTGTGGCACATGGAACAAAGTAATATAGATTCAGCTTTCGGACATACTATCAAAAAATTAATTAACCAACTTGATCAGAGTTAAAAAGCTAATGGTAACGCTTGCTTTCATTTTTCTATAGTCTGAAAGAAAACAAATATTCCATGGTGACAAGGAAAAGCAACTACATACCATGCACAGACAACCTATTCTATGCTGATAATCCTGCAGATATGAACTGAATTTTCAAGAGACAAGAGCAAGTCTATATAGCATACAATGCAGCAGGAACGATACATGTATTTAATGTGGCTAAATCTGATGGCAAGCAACCTTAGTGTATAATTGGTAAAAAAAAAAAAAAAAAAAAAAAAAAAAATGCAATTATGGTCGGCTGGAAAAAGAGAACATTAAGAAAAAAAAACTGTTTCATGACACTTGCTACATTGGGCACTGAATCATTTGCCCTGGAGACCTCTATGCCCTGGTGGATGGGGTTGCAGCTTGACGTTTTGTCTTACCAGATAAAAAGAAAAGTTGGGGCCAGATTGCTTTTGTTGAATTACCAAGAATAAAATAAGCCAGTCACACTACTTGCAGGCCAATGGGATTCCTGAAAGCATGATTATATTTTTATTTAGTCCAACAGAAGGGATTACCTACAACTTCTGGTATTTACTCTTTCTACCGGACTAAAGTTACTACCAATGTCTGAAGAAAGTCATCATCCACTCTAACCAGATCCTCATTAGTCATATTCTTTCCATTATGCTAATATATTTCTTTAAAAAAACGTTAAGAGGACCTTTACAGTCACTGTGTAACTATACAATTTGAAACATTTTGAAATTTGTAATGTAATAAAATCCTAATGAAAAGTAGTCACCTTTAATACTTTAGTATCTCCAGCATTTTAATTTCCTCTTCCCTTTTAAAAACACCAAGAGTGATATCTGTCTCCCTTTGCATATGTATACGGTGCTCATTACCAAGGTATCTGAGCACCTAAGACTACATTCTGAGCTACTTATTTGCTAAATTCTATTATTTAACAAAATCAAATTTTGAGAGAAGAGTGAGAAAACTTCTGTAACTGAAGTCCTGTTCAACCTCTGCTAACACACTCAATATGTCCACCTGCTTGTCGCTTAGTGCAGTTCTAGTGGGTTCCTCAATTAGTGTATAGATTTCTTTCAGATTGCCCCTCTCCTAAAAGGTACCACAGCACAGAAAGATTTTTATATTTAAATATTTTTGCACAAGGCAAAGCAAGGGCCAGATGTCTCTCGGAAAACCTTGTAGTTTGACCCTGTGAATTTTCATCTTATTCTGCACTCCTATTTTTTTCAATTAAAAAAAAAAATCAAATTTAATATAGATCAGTGGTTTTCAATCTGTGATCCGTGGATACCTGGGTGTCTGCAGACTATGTCTAAGATTTCCAAAGGGGTCCACTGCACCTCCATTCAAAATTTTTTAGGGGTCCGCAAATGAAAAATGTTGAAAACCACCGATACAGATATTGGCTGGATGAATACAGAAAAACACTGTGAATATACAATGCTACTAGGACCACCACCAGTGCTCAGGGGCCAATGCAGACAATGGACCCCTTTGTCAGAAGATAAATACATCTGATTTAGACACAAAAGTGAAATGGTGGCATTTTCAATCTAGTCCCTAGTACAAAATTTCCTCTCCCAAATTCTGTTTATATCACAGTTTTGTAACATGGTTCTCAAAGAAAAAAGGGTTGCCCACACTGTTCAGACAACTATGCTAGCTCCAGCCATGCTTAAACATGATTGGCTGCTAGTTTGGTTTCAACTGCATGATGGACAGGGCATACGTCTTTGGGGGGGGGGCGGGGGGAACCCCTCCAACTTAAAAATAGCCACACAAATTCTTTTCTCCCATATATCAAAGCATTTCTGGGCCAAAATGCTCTGTGCCAGGGTTTCTTAAAATGGGGTCTGCGAGGGTACTCCAGAGGTTCGGCAAGTCATGGCTGGGGCTGCTGGCCTGGCTGATAACTCCTCCCCCTCCCTCCCAGTGCCTCCTGCACGCTGTGGAACAGCTGTTCAGTGGAGTGCAGGAGGTGCTGGGGAGGAGGGGGAGGGGCAAGGACAGGGTGCGCTCAGGGGACAGGGCAAAAAGAGGCAGGGAAGAGGAGGGGCGAGGGTGGAGTAAGGATGGGGCCTTGGGGGAAGGGGCTAGGACTTGGGGGGAGGGATAGCTCTGTGGTTTGAGCATTGGCCTGCTAAACCCAGGGTTGAGCGTTCAATCCTTGAGGGGGCCATTTGGGGATTTAGTTAGGGATTGGTCCTGCTTTGAGCAGGGGGTTGGACTAGATGACCTCCTGAGGTCCCTTCCAACCCTGATATTCTATGACTGAGTGGGGGATTTAGGGGTCTGCAAAAAATTTTAAATCAAAATGGAGGTCATCGGGTTGCTAAAGTTTGAGAACTGCTGCTCTATGCAAAGATTCACAGATGAAGAATTTTTAGGTGCAAGTTACAAGCACCCAAAATGAGTAGATATTATTCAGGAAACAGTGATGTAAACTTAATGGTAACCCCACTCCAGTGCAATATATTACAGCAAACCTCTGTTCCTACAAGTTTTTTTAAAAAATAACTCGTCTATAACTCTGAAAATCATCTTCTGAAATATGCATTATTAGTTCTGTTGAATTTGCTGTTTTCTTTTCAAAATAGATTCCTTTCCTATTTTAGAATTGCATTGGATAGAACACACAAAAAAAGACCATGACAAAACACCACAAAAATAGATGAGCCTTGGAAACTTACCCCTCCTGACAACTTAATCACCCTCACTTTGGTGCTGACATGGGGCCCATCTCCACTACCAGTGTTTGCCCGTTGCATGACAGTCCTTTTCACACCAGGTTTCAGTTCCTGAGGCCTTCCTTGTATCGACGCCACTCTAGCAGTCTGTCCTGGGGTGAGTGATGCTGTAGCTGCTGCAGGTTTTGTTTGTAATACTTTTGGCGATGGCTGAAGCTGACTTTGTGGTACTGTTCTAGTTTGTCTCAAAGGCTTCACTGTTTTCACTTGCTGTCCTTGAAAATGCATATTAGCCCCATCTTGCATGAAATCTGTGGGTTTGGGCTGAATATTTGCAACTACCATGTCTTGCTTTTTAATAAGAAGTCTATTTTTCACATTTTGCCTGGCCTGTGCACCAGGATGGACAATAAATGGATTTCCATTGGTGGGAAACTCTGATGAGTCCTCTTCCTGCTGTGTGAAAGATTGTTGTGTAGGAGGCTGTTGCTGCTGTTGTGCAAGTCTTTCAAGTAACTCTCTCTTTCTAGCACCTGCCTGCTGCTGCCGTCTCAGCTCCTTCTGTTTCAGAATTTCTTCTCTTAGGCGTTTCTGTTCTTCTATCTTCAAGCGGTATAATCTGGTTTCTTCATCTTCATCAGGAAACTACAAAAAGGAAAGGAAAGGAACAGCATTTACTGAAATAGTGAAATATGTCCAGTTTAGTCAAAGCTAACATGAAGTTATTATTTTATAAGATGTCATAATGGCATGACTCTGAAAAGAGATTTTGAAATTACCCCAACATTGTGCTAAAACTGTTAGTGACATATCTTCCTGTAAGATCTGCTATTCATTAGAGACAAGCAACTTGAGTTTGTTTTAGGAATTAGATATACTACATCCTGGAGCGGGGGTGGTGGGGGGGGGAAGGGGGGCACTATATTGCTAGTTTGGAAATCTTATCAAAATACTAAAAATGAAGTCTTATAAATTGGAACTCTTGTAGAAGTTTCTGAAACCAATTAAACTATTAATATAATTCAAGATATCAAAATATGTTTCAAATGGAAAGTAACAATACAGAGGCAATCCACTGTCACACAGGTTTTATCTTTCTCTTTTCTGACAAACTAACAAAAGGTAGGGTGGTAAATGACCTGAAAAGCCCTGATTAGAACTATTGATTTTTCTTACAGAATTTTCAGCCTGATCTCAAACTCATTTGTCACACAATAATTGGTTATAATGAACAGCACAAGTCAATCTCTCTGACCTTGAACTCATGCACTCTCATCAGAATCAAAATGTTGCCACATGCAGTGTTGGAATATTAATGGTATATAGAGAATGCCTTTAATATTCCATCCCTAAGCCTTTCTGAAAGTATTATACTCTGTCAAATAACCTTTCTAAAGGTCCTACAACTATGGCAGAAAGTGTCCTTATAGGAAGCTATAAGAAACAGGGAACACTTAAGGAAATGCAGATGCCTATCTTCATGAAAAAAGATCCAGCTCGCTTTTGAAATAGCTGCTTCAACAGGATGCACATATTTTATTACAAAATATACCTGATGGAATTAGATTCCATTTTAAATGGATTTAAGATTGTTTTTAAAGCAATCTGCCTATTCAATCCTATAGCAATGAATTTACTATTTCAATGAACAGATCATTCTGATTTTAGGCTATACTTACCAGAAATATTTGCCAAATAAAATAAGATTAGGCTTTCATCAAATAACAACACATTGCATTTCAGTAAAGTCTTCCATAAAAAGGTACTAAAGTATTTCACGAACAATCTGTGTGCCCAGTAAAGAATGGTTACTTACCATATTTGTTCTTTGAGATGTACTGTCCATGCAGATTCAAATATGGGTATGCACGTGAGATTGGATTATTGTACCAAGCAGTGTTCATTAGGGCCATGCCTGTATCCTAGATGTCTTTGAACCTAAGCCCCAGTCAAGGGCATAAGAGGCAGAATGGGTGCAAATACCCCACAGTTCCTTCTCCAATTCAGAGGAGTAAGACTTTGGAGCAGTGGGGAAATCATGGAATTCATGTGGACAACACATTTCGAAAAAAACACTGTAACCAAAAGATAACTATTCTTTCTTCTTTGAGTGATTGTCCACATGGATTCCACTCCTGATGACTATTAAGTAGTTGTCTGTTTGGAGGCGGGTATTAGGAACTCTGTTTAATCAATGACTACAGAACAGCCCAACCAAAACTGGGAGATAAATAAATTAGTTTAATATGGAACTCAGAAACAAACTTTCGGCAGGAAGTTGGGATGATACCTAACCGTAAGCCTAGCCTTATAAAACTATCAGGGGACATGCATCTCCTCTATCCTTCAAGCTGATGTAATGGCTACTGAAAAGGCAGCCTTCACTGGTAATGGGATAGGGAACTGCTTGCTAAAGGGGAATCCATCAACCTTGCTAATACTATATTGAAGTCTGAAGACTCGGTGGGGGGGCTTCCAAACCAGGGGGGGAGGGGGATGAATAAAAACTCGTTCTTCCACTTTGATATGTCACTCTAGCTGAGACCTTCTTGCTTTGGAGCAGAATTTTTTCTGAACTTCAGCTGAACTACTTCTTTCAGTGGGTCGGTCAGCCAGCTAGCAACACAGCTGTCAAACGTAACAATGACAAGTCTGGGTGTAGGATCCAACTATTGATTGTTCTGTGAGACTGCTGGGCAGAGCAGCCAACACGATAGGGAAGTATAACAAAAAATCCACCAGATATGAATACCAGACCTGCCTGGCCCATTGGAGCTATCCTGATCATCAGTCCAGCATGCTGCTTCAGACTACACTGGACACTTCGTATCCTGGGGACTGATGGGAAGACATACATCTGTCACAGAGTAACAGGATATGAAAGGCACTAATGTGTTTGGTCTAGAGCATCCTCTGTTGCAGAACACTTGGAATTTCTTGTTCTGGTCTGTGGCAAATAGGTGTATTAGGGGCATCCTCACTTGCAAAAGATGCTCTGCAACACTGGGTTCTTGTTCATCCTCTCATGGACATCTGAGAGCTGTCTGCTGAGGTGATGTTAGTAAGTTCTGAACTCCTGGAAAATGCAGGGTCATCAGTGTGATCTGCTGACAAATACAGAGCAGAATGGGCTCCTGACAGAGTGGAGATGACCTGGCTTCTCCTTATTGGCTGACATACCGTGTAGCTGTGGTGTTGTGTCTCAGCACCGGGAATGGGGATTGCTGGAGCAGAGGCAAGAATGTTATTCATTCCAGATGGATGGCTCTGAGTTCCAGGATGCTTAAGTGCAGGTGAACTTCTTGAGAGGATCAAAGGCTCTGTGTTTGTAGGTGATCTAGATGAGCTCCCCCATCCCTTAGCAAAAGTATCTTTGTAGGCAAAGACACAGAGAAGGGTACTCCATTGCATAGAGATGTGGGTCTTTCCACCAGTTTAATGAGGAGCGGACTTCTTTGGGACTGTGACCAACATGCTCATGCAGTGTCTTCTGACTAGACACACTGATTTCAACCACCCTTGCATGGAGCACAGGCAAAGTTTGGTGAACTGCATCATCCAAATGCATGAGGCCCTATATCCTTGAAGTTTAAAGCATGCTCACAGTGACATCTTTGAGGGAGCTTGAAGTTGGTTGATGAAGTCTGTTCTAATTTGAAATTCTTCTTGTGGGAGACAGGCTCTCAGTGACCTGGAATCTAACATGGCTTCTATGAACTCTATGCTTTGAGTAAGAGTAAGTGTGGATTTGTCTATTGACTCAGTCCTACTGCGGCAAAGAGATTTAAGATTACTTGAACTGAGTTGATGACCTGATGTAATCATCTTTTTCAGATCCACATATTAATAGGATATGCATAAACCTGTATCCCATGCCTCCTTAAGAGAGCTGGTATAGTCAAGAATTTGGTGAACACCGTTGGTACTGTGGCAAGTTCAATGGGCAGGATCCTGTACTGCTAGTGAGATGTTCCAGCTCACAGGAAATGCATCATGTTCTTAGGAGAATATATGTTCTTGACATATCGAAGGTTCAGAACAGTTCCTCAAGCCCCCTTCTTTGGAATGAGAAAATAACGGGAACAAAGCCCCCTGCCTCTAAATTCTAAGAGTACCTTTTCTGCTCCTCAAACATGCAGGACAGGGTCCATCTCTTTCTTCAGCAGTATCTCATGAGAGGTGTGGAAGGGAAGATGGGAGCGAAGGTGAGAAGGAACTGGAATTGTATGAAATACCCAATGCTGACAATCTCTCAGCTGTGATGATCCTAGTCCAAGCTTCTTGAAAAAAAGGCAATTGCCAGAAGGAGGCTGAGGGCAGAGATTCTCCAAAGGCTCTGTCAGACTTTCATCTGTGGCATGAAGCTTCCTGTCAAGAGGAAGATGTTAAGTGCACTGTAGCTGAAGAGGTGATGGGATGTCTACATTGGGCCTCTGCTTCTCTCCTGGTGGCTCCAATGCCTCCATGGACGATAATCGTATTTAGCAGGAGGACACTATCTGGATGAGATTTGAACTCTGGCTTGTCTTCTCTTTGGGGCTGGAGTGTACCAGCAAAGGAGTTGGCTGTCTTTGAATTTAAGAGGTTGCAGTCCTCAAATGGAAGATCCTCTACCGTGGTTTGGACTTATCTGGGTATTCCTGAAGAAAAAAGGCTTTTTGCATCACCACTAATGTGATCATGCTGTATGTAGATATATCAGGTACATTCAAAAGCAGCCAGCAAGATTTCCCTCTAGCATAATGGACCTTAATTCTTCCATGGTCCTGCATGAGTCTATCCATAAACTAAGACAATGTGTCCCAGTGTAGATTACCAATTACAGATGCTTCCAGCAAAATGACTATGTACATCTGGAGACTGGCAGAGGAGCAGACTTTTCTGCTGACCAGATCAAGTCTCCTAGGTTATGTCTACACTGCAATTAAAAAAAAACAGTGGCTGGTCCATGCCAGCTGACTTGGGTTCACGGGGCTCGGGCTAAAGGGCTGTTTAACTGCAGTGTAGAAGTTAGGGCTCAGGCTGGCTCTCAAGCTCTAGGATCCTGTGAGATGGAAAGGTCCCATCCTGAGCAGGAAGAGTAAATGACACCCAATGTCTCAACAGCTCTATGCGGTACCATGATTTCAGTGACTGAAGGCTTAGTTAGCATTTTGAAATCGTATGCTCCAACAGGGAAGACTCTGGTACTGGCTCACAGATATGTCACTTGGTGACGAATAGGCCATAGGCACCAAAAAGGCTAGCAATATGGGAGCTACATACCAAGATTACAAGAACTGGTGCTGAAGGCGGGCAGCAGATTTAGCTAGTACCACAGGCACTTTTTTCATGCCTGGCAATGAGGCTCCAGAGGCACCCATTTTAGGGCATTTGCTGCCCTTCGAATGCAGAGCTTGAGACAATGTAATATGTTGATTCTTGCATCTCTGTTCCATGGGTCCCACAGAGGGAGATTCATGTCTTGTCTCTCGAGCATGGCTCCTTTCAATCCCTTCTTGAAGTCGACAACTGCAGTCTCTGAGACATCATAGCCCTGGAGCTTCGGAAGGAACAACAGTTTGTTGGGGCACTTGCTGAGCAGGAATGGAGAGAGGAGTGAGCCTTTGCTACATCCTCCTCTGAACAGGCTTTCATTGAACGCTCCAGGATAACTTTAGGTAGGCATCCTTTGCTTTCGGAGTCCACTTGGAAAGAGAGCGGCAGAAGAGTCAACAGTTAGGGATATGCTCCTTGTCTAAATAAAGGCACTTAAGAATCTCCATCACAAGGGGTGCATGTCAAACCAGAGATTCAATTTCTGCCATACCAACTCAAGTCACAGTACCAAGGAGGGCACTCAGAGCCCACTGTCTATGAAGAATTAGTAAAAATGATCTTTTTCATACCAATGAGCAAACTGAAAGTAATTAACTACCTAATAACTATACTAACTAGTCATTAACACTAACTGTAACAGCGTTGCAGAGAAGCAGGCGGACACTGCACATCAGCGATAAGAAGAAGCTGAGTGATGGTGGGGTCTGCTCTGCCTTTTATGACTTTGGGTGGGTTAAGGAGGGTATAGGAGCAGCCCCAATAGACACTGATAGCCAGAAAAATCCAATTTCACGTGAACGAACACCATGAGTGGAATTGTGTGTACAATCACTCAAAGTACTATTATTCCCTTTATACCAATGGAGTATCAGGTACAGAGAGGTTAAGTAATTTGTCGAAAGAAAAAAGCCATGTGTCAGAGATGGGAATAGAACACAGATGACTTGACTTTCATGCCTATGTTTTAAATTCAAGTTTATCCCAAATCAAAATGCTGACGGTCTGATGCTTGATGAGCTATAACCCAAAGATCTGAAATGAACTTCAGGTTTCTGATGACAGCCTTGACGATAGGCTCTTAGGCTCTGAAGAGGTGAGTGCATCCCACAGGATGCAGTCCTAAAACATCTTACTTATACCAAAAAACAGAGAATGAAAAAGAATGAGATCTGTTGCTTCTGAAGAAGTGCATTGTCCTCCTCCAGTTCTCTCTCTCTAACAGGAAATTAACAGGATGAACTGGGGAAAAAATTATGACAAAAGTCTTCTAATCAAACAACCTTCAAACAAAATAGGAGGAAAACCCTCCAAAATCTGGAAACCAAAGCCTATACAAATTGAAGAGAGACCAAAAATGACCACATAGAACAGGAAGTTATGAGCCTGTTTTCCCACCTTGAGGGAAAGATTTATCGAGAGAAGTTAATGCTTTATTTTAAAAGAGGAAACGAAAAGTTTTCTTTGTGCACTTCACAAATTAATGAGGCTCCTTTATTTCATATAATGCCACCCTTGCAAAATTGATGTGAAAAGTTACCAGCCCATTCACAAAATTCATTTCTCTGCCCTTTATAGTGATGACTGATTTTGACATACAGCAAGAAGATACTTATACATACAGAGAACATGAAAAGGTGGAAATAGCCATATCAACTGTCAGAGGCCAATCAATTGAGGTGAGCTACTTCCATCTTTTCATGTTCTCTGTATGTATAAGTATCTTCTTGCTGTATGTTCCAGTCTATGCATCCGATGGAAGTGGGCTGTAGCCCACGAAAGCTTATGCTCAAATAAATTTGTTAGTCTAAGGTACCACAAGTACTCCTGTTCTTTTTTGTGGGGAAGAGAGAGAGAGAGAGAGAGAGAGAGAATATATACGCTAATTGCTGTATCTTCAATAAACGTGGTGTATTGCCTTTTCTCCTGAAAAAGATCCTGTGTGCTGCTTATAAGCATAACACAGTAATAGTTTTTCTATACATAGACATATCAATCAGTTTTTAAAAAATTCTATTTTGCAGCCCTGCAGGGCTACGAAGAGGAGCGTTATGCTATGGGAAGAGTAGATTCTCAGTTTCTCAGTGGGACCCAGCACTTACTTCTAGTCCTGCAGGGCTGCAAACTTTTAAAATGACACAATTTTAAAATACAGCCAAAATCTATACAAGGTCATATTTGGATGTTTGTAGGGCTCCTTCTGAGCCCTAGTAGGATCTCTAGTAAATAAAGTCACTGGCTTTAGAGAAAGAGGGACGTAAGAAATAGTCCTAATAATTTAGTTTTTCATTTCTAACACACTTGAAAAATGACCTGCATAACTAATTTGTGGCTTTGCCATTTATGAGCAATGCAACAATCTGACAAGAGAAGAGGAGATTTCCTCACTCTTCATTAACGCCTGTGGAAGTAGTGAAAGAACTGACAGGAATTTGTAGGGGATCTTAATGCATGACAGTTTTCGTTATTAGAGATTCCAATGCCATAAAGGTAAAGAAGCAGACAGAGTGAAATTATGGAAAGAAAAGGAGGAAAGAAAAATATGGAAAAATGACTGCACCAGAGAAAGTTCTGTACAGGTCTGCCCTAAAGAGAATTGTCAGAGCACAACTTTAAAAAAAGTAGTATCCCACAACTTGTGAATTGAAGTTACATACTGATTTAATGCACAGGATGTACAAATCTGTGGTGAAATTGAAAGGACACATTTGTTACTATGGTATAGCATGTGGATTGTTGCTGCTTTCCTTTGAAAGCAGCAGATCCGTTTTCCGTTAACATCTCAGTTAATTGTTGAGCATCTTCCTGCACTTACTGTGGGGGGTTCTACTGGGAATTACAAGGAGACACTTCCTCTGTTCCAGGACAAAAAAAAGCTTTCTGCAAGTTACATCAACAGGAAGTTACACAAATTGTTTCCAAATAAAGTTTTGAAGCACCCACAAAAAGATGAGGGATACAGAAATTCTGTAAGACTAAAGCTTCAGATAGGTATGGCCAGTTAATCTTAGAACATACAAAGTTTACAGGGATTTATTTAAACTTAAATTAAAATCTGAGGGGACAAGAAGGCTGCTCTGTCTTGTCTTGTAGGGAACACCCAGTCAATGACAGTAACAAAAGACTTAATGACTAATGTATACATTTTGGAGTTAATTCATATTTAACTGGAGAGAGAAAGCCTGTAACTGTAGGTCACAAGCTTATAATTTTTATCACCTTTCTTACTGGCCTGAAAGATGCAGAATTTCCCCCCAAGATCTGTGTTACTTTCTGTTACTTTTAGATTCTTCTATAAGGAACTGATATCAAAGGGAAAAAAATCTTTAGTATTTGCTGAAACTAAAGAGCAAAGTTAAATAAGTGATCTCTTGAAAAGCTGAACCAAGGGGTTTTTATGCCTGATGATGAATGAGTGCACAGGAAGTTAAATACTGATAACTGCATGTTTCTTTCATGTTACATTTGTGGAAATGAGAGATGGTCACAAGTAATTCAAGAAAAAGGAAGAGGAATTAATCACCAGCAACTTAAAAGAAGTTCTTAAAAGAAACCTGGTGTTTGACCCAGAGCACTTCATAGCTAACTTAACATGAAGGATCTGTGGTTCTGCTTGGAACGACTTGACATTTGAAAATTGTAACAGTCATTTAACCATCATGTAGATACAGTGTCTCATAGCGTTCAACATTAAGGGCCCAATCCTGCAAACTGCTCCACACAAGAGGACTCCCTGTGACCATGGGGAGCCCCACCGGCTTCAATGGAGTTCCATACAGGGGTAAGGATCCACACACAGCAGAATTCAGAATCAAGACCTGAGTGAGGTTCAGAGAACAGCCATACCTCTCACTCATTGGGGGGGCGAGGAGTGGGAGGTGCGGTCCTGGCAAATTAATAGCAACTTTTATTTTGTATCTCCTCCAGATGAGATGTAGGACAAATATCCACTCCATCAGCAGAAGAGGCGCCTGTGGGGATGGTTCAGCTGCAGCTTATCATGAGGACTCCAGGACTTGGAGGAGATTGGCTGGGCTGGGAAGCCATGTTTGGAAGTCATCTGAGTCTCATTTGAGAGAGCAGAAAATGAGAAGAAGAGGAAGGGAGGGATCTGGTGGCTGTCTTATTCACAAGACTGGGGAAGAAGTGATGAGCAGTAGGGGACCAGGTTGGAAGAGGAAGTATTAGATAAGGATAGGTATTGCTGAGACAGTAGTATCAGGTGGTATTAACATGTGGAACTCATTGCTATGGGGTAGTGTAATAGCCAAAAATGTATAGCTGGGTTAAAAAAAGAACTAGACAAGTTCAAGGAGGACAAGTCCATCAATGACTATTAGCTAAGATGGCCAGGGATAACCCCATGCTCTGGGTGACCCTAAACCTCTAAATGCCAGAAGCCAGGAGGGGAAGACAGGAATGGAGCTATCCAAAACTGCCCTGAAGCTCTGGCACTGGCCACTGTCAGAGACAGGACACTGGGCTAGACGGACTACTGGTCTGACCTAGTATGGCAGTTCTATGGCAGTATGAGAAAACCCAAACAGAGCAGCAGGGAGCTGGTTGGACCCAGAAGCCTCAGTCTGATATGGGAAGTTGCAGGACCCGAGGTAAGGGAAGAGAAGCACTGCTGTTGCTAGCCCTACTCCAGCCTCATTTAGCTTCATGTCACTCTGTGGTTCTCTCAGACACTTTCAACCCCACCACCAGATTTCAGGTCAGCAATGTCCTGCCCATACCATCTCTGAAGCAACTTTAAGTCTAATTCATTCCTGCTCAGTGTCCTCCCCCTTCTTCTCTTCCTTTACTCATTCAGTAGCTGTTCCTACTTTAACCACATCATATACCAAAGCAGGGTGCCCCAAATCAAGTAGGTTACCTGTCCCCAACTTTGGCTGGAGTAGCTCCCTTACCTCCCAAAATTGACTCACCCAGCCCTTCCAACCTTCAAGACCTGGATCCCTCTCCTGGGAGGAGCTTGCAGCTAATCCCCTTCTGACAACACTATGGGGAGAGCCGCACTAACTGAAAATGGGACGCCTAGTGGTAATGAAGTGTAGCACAGGGGTGCATATAGTGAGTTTATACTCCACAAAAATCAGACTAGCAAATGTATAAACTTATTCTTTAAAAAAGGGTAAATAGATTAGCCAATGTTTTAACTTTTAGCCATGACTCCCTACTTAGCAGCACCATATTGGTATGTTTTGCAGGTATTTCTCATCTTTACCTTACAGCAACTGGTGACATTAAGAAATAGAAATGCATGTACTACAAAAAGCCATTTAACATTAATGGAAAATCTCCCTTACCTCTGGTTCAGATTTTACTTCTACTTTAGTTTGGACCACTGGCACGACTGCTCTAGCTTTCATTTCAGTCCTCCCATGTGGGCTCCCAACACCTCCTACAGATCTTGTAGCAGGTGTTGTGCTGGTAATGGGTTTCACCTGCGCAGCAGGTGCAGCGGTTCGCCGGTTGTTACTAATCTCAATAGCATGCGAAGGTGCTATTGGTAATTCACGCAAGTTGCTATTTCTTGAAGCAGTTGACTGCAGCTGCTGATTCGGACGCTTGACCATGTTCTGTGTTGGTGTACTCTGACATAGGCAAAAGACAACATACATATAATATGGAGGCCTTGGTAGCTATTTCAGAATTCAGGTTATGTTGAGATTTCCACTTCAAGCAGGACTAACATTTAATCCCAAAAATTGGCACTAATTCTTCAGAGAACAACTGCATTTTCAATATAGCTTTTTAGTAAAATATGCACTAACTTTTGTGGGGTAAGTGTTTAAAAGTGCCCTCCTCCTAAAATTTTCTCAGGTTCTACCACATATCTTTAGGTTTCTTTAAACAGCAAAACTTAAGACTTCTCTCACATATACACCATTTCTAAAATAAACCCCAAGAATGACTATCTGATCAGAATAACTGCTCTGAGCTATGTGTCCAGATTGGCCAAGGTAAATTGCCTTGTCTCCCACACCAACCAAGTGAATGGGCAAGGGGAAGAGGGACAGAAGGAAATGGGGCAAAACTTCTCTGCACTGGAGCACTGAGAGTAACAAGGGATCCCCCATGGCACTGCTCCATGGTGGACCAGGAAGCCCAGTCAGCAGTGCTATGGAGAGGTCTTCCAACACAGATTCCTCATTGCTGAAGCACTAGGCTTCCCAACCCCAATCACAGCTTTACATTTGACTATACAACCCTCCCCCATTCCATCCTTCCAAATATCCTTGATCTCTAGCTTCTTAGCATGAGAGGGCACTGTGTCTGTCTCTTTCTTTCACGCAGTGAGTGAGAAGAGTAGGGGAAGAGGGAAAGAAAGTAAGTCAAGGGGGAGACAGAGGTGATGGGGAAGTGGTTATAAATATAGGATATTAAATAAATGAGGAACGAAAGAGGAGAGGATGAGTGAATGAAGGGGACAGAGTAAGAGGAGAAGGAATAGGAGTGACAGAGCCTATACTCAAAGGTTTTAAACTTGAGCTCAGATACACAATCTTTATACACACACACAAAATGAGGGAACACTGATGTATGCCAGTATTTACTGGTACTTACATGTCTTGGATTCATTGGACCCTGCCGCTGTTGACACTGCATTCTATTGTTATTTGACTGTTGCTGTGAAGGCTGCAAATGAGGTCTGAACTGTGGCTGGGTAATGGGAATCAAAGGCTGTGGTGGACCGGCAAGATGCTGCTGCTGTTGATGTTGATGCTGAAGCTGATGATGCTGTTGGTGGTGCTGCTGGTGGTGCTGCTGCTGGTGGTGCTGGTGTTGCTGTTGCTGATGGTGAGGCTGAGGCGGTAGAGGAGGGTGCAAGGGACCCTTTACATTTTAAAAAGAAAAAAAAAAAAAAAAAAAAAGACATTCTATGCATTTTTTTCAGACCTAAGGAAAATAAGCTCCTTAAGCAATCAGATTTGTTCTTGTATGGCAACAATATTTTGGCTGTAAGTAAGGAGCTTTAGAACAGTATTTGTGGTAAACAAGGACTGTTGATTGCTGTGCAGGTTAATGACATCACTTGGTCACTAAACATTTGTACTTAGATTTCAGCTCAACTTCTTAATGTGAAAAAAATCTCAAATGTTATTAATGAGACTAAAATAAATACGTCGAACTGTCCTACTTGCTTCTAAGAATTACGAGAATATAATACTTACTCTTAAGAAGAAATCCATAGCGTATGCATCATGAATCTATAACAACCTCCTCCCCTCCGTCCCCAAAATTCAAGGGCCTTTGCATAATATTTTTCGTGGTCATACAAACCATTTGTCTACTTTAACAAACAGTTTAAAAGAAAAACTAATTTTTAAGAGGCCAACCTGATTTCTCTTTCACTGCTAGTCCCCTAAAACACACAGCTCATTTTTATCAGCAGAGGGCACCCAAGACCTGTGACAAAAGGTGAAATAACCCAGCAATGTCTATTTTGTATACATATACTACTCTCTGTAAACAGAGATTTTTGAACAATACAATACTTTCATATTTCATATTTGTGTTGGAGTAAATTAATTTAAGGAACCATTGGTGAACAAAATATGCCATTAAGAACTTTTCTAATCTCATTAGGTGTAGGCAGTTGAGCAGAAATCACAGCAATTTTAATAATTTCACTTTTGAAATATCCGTTGGTGTACGTTTCATAACTGAGTTGTTGATATGGTGATGAAAATCAGCTTCTCTGTCTAACACTAACACAATAATAGGAACTACACTTAAATCTACTTCACATTTGTAATATCAAACAAGACTTAGCCATTTTGGTTAGACTGATGCTATGAGCTGAACGTAAAGATCGCAATATAGCTTTCTAAATGCAAAAATTCTAAATAGTTCTTATAAGCCCCCTTTTACCATCGATTAATACCTGCATATTGGGCTGTGTATGTGTTGCTAGAAATGGCTGTCCTGGGTTTTGTAAGAATTGCTGTCTGGGTTGCATGAAAGGCCGTGGATTTGCTGAACCTGGTTGGCTGAAGTGAAGAATTCCAGCAGGATTCTGAGGCTGGATGTTTGGCCTTACTGGTCTGTCTCTGGGAAATACTGGTTGCTGCCCTTGCTGATTATATCCTGGTCCAGGCTGATTGAAAGGCAGAGGATTTTGGGTAGGGACAGGATGGGTACTGTTAAGGAGTGGGGGAGGGGGTGGAGGTGGGGGACTCCGTTGCTCGAACAAATGATGACTTGGGAATCTTGGATCTGTTGAAATCAAAACATTTAATTAAGTGACAACCTCCTCATGAATACAAATGTGTTTTAAATACAGTCCTGGCATATTTTCAGCTTCAGGGGAGTAACCTGATAATTTGATTGAGGAATAACTATAAAATAGTTTAGTTGGAAGAGCAGCTCCACAAGATTATATGAGAGATACTCCTCTTGCTTGTGCCAAGAACCACCTTAGCATGGAAGATGCAGACCCTTGGGAGAAAGAGGACAATTTGATAACTAGCTGGCATTAATACTTATTTTTATTATTTCTACTGCAAAAGCACCTAACTCCTCCAAGCAGGAATTAGGACTAGAGAAATGCAAAGCACTGACAAGCTGAACAAAACTAACACCCTTTCAATTCACGCAAACAACTATCAAGCCACTTTATGCAATGTTTATATTGTACTTAACACCATATTTGTTGTGTTGTAACTAACATTAACTGGAAGATTGGACAGAATTCATAGAAAGTTAAATTTGTAGGGCACCAAATATTCCAGATAGATACAACTGTTAATGGGGGAACGACCACAGATGAATGGAGGAATTGTGTTGATATTTAATATCTGAACTGTTACAAACTGAAAACAATGTTATTTGGTTGGTTTTTGAGAGATGACAAAATACAGGATCACACTAAATCATAATGGTCCCTTCTGATCTTCAGATCTCAAGTGTGTGGATAGATTAATTCATAGAGGGGGTTACTATGTGAAAAGGAAGACTATTCAAATAGTATATTTGCAGTGAAAAAGGTCACCCTATATACCAATCTAAAATAAAAATTATATACCTCCCAGGAAGAAAGGGTCTCTTTCCTGGGGAGGAGGAGGAGGTGGTGGTGGTGGAGGCATAGGTGGTGGAGGTGGGCCTCTCCACTGGTCCTGTAGAGGGATTCTTGGGGCTTGGGTGAAGTTGGTAGGAACAGGTCCAGGAGGATGCTGCTGAAAATCTGGAGGGCCCTGTTTAATAAAACAAAAATCAGCAAAACTAAGTCCATCTTTGAGAAATTCATCTATAGTCTATTAAAAATACTCTTAAAAAAATCAGTTAACCTATCAATTATCTCCTGTAGTATGTACAAGGTTGGCAGCCCTACTGAGTCATTCTTGCACAATGAATCAGACACTGAAGCTGAGAACACGATCTTGAAATGATTTCACAGCATTTTAATAGTCATTGTAGCACCACAGGAATGCCATTTCTTTTCAAGCTTATTGAAATCCATGCAATTATTGACCTTCTTTCCCATTAATCCAAAAGTCTGAAATGTCCACTTTAGAACATGTTCCTGACATTTATCTTCTTAAACCATGCTATTCTTTGCCATCTATTTAGTGCAACTTAAGCTACAGAAATGAAGCAGCTTTACTTTAAAAGGGAAAAAAAAAAAATCAATTTGTGACATCCAGAAAATTAGAGCCATCATCTTTCAATAAACAACAGGAAATAACATTTCTACCAGTTCACATAAAACTTAAATACTTAAGCATCTGAAGCATTTCAAAAGGCATAAGAAAAATTTACACAGAATCTGTCTTTTCTTGATTTTTTAAAGAAGTTTTAAATAAGCCTTTAAACACTGGCTTAATGTACTGTTATTTCACAATCAAGAGCATGCAAAATAATTCAGATTTAATTCAGTAACTCATACTCCCACTATCATTATTTGCTTTTACATGGAAATGTTTGACAATTTTAAAAATTGATACCATCCACTGAAAATGTGAGGCAGTCCCCCATCTATCAATCCATTCACAAGGAAACAGATACCATATTCATGATAAGCACGCATGAAAAAACCATATTCATGATAAGCATGCATGAAAAAGTCAGAAAGGTAATCAATGTCATCTCAGCACATCCTTGTTTTCAAACTAATATGCATTTAGAAATTTGCGATATGTATTACATGTGCACCTGGTATTCATCAACAATTAGAACCACATAAAGCAAAAACAAGCCCTTCAAAATAAACAGATTCAAGAGATGCTCCCTTTTAGAGTTAAGTAAGAGAACGTTAAGTCTGAAAGAACACAACATAGATCTTAAAATAGGACTAAAGTTTACCAACCCCCAAAACTAGCATACTTCCAGAGGTAACATGTCCCACGGCCTCCACTCTACCACTCATCCTAGTGTGTGCGCACGCGCATGGGAAAAGGTAGGTGTCACAGAGCTAACCATAATTCAAGAATATCATTTAAGCAAGTTGGGCAATTTTTACTACGGTGTCATCAATTTTAAGAACAGTTGAGTCTCCATGCCCATAAAACTTCTGGCCTCTCTGCTGAGAGTGCTAAAATTGACGTTTTTGAGCAATTAACACCTTTCCACTAAGAGCAGAGCTGCAATCACTCATTTTACATCACTAAACAGCTGTCAGACATAACTAGTTTTGGTCACTCCTACCCTGCACTAGACTGGATTTAGCAACCCTACAGATTAAAGGTTCTATATCCCATTATCAGTCTCTCAAAACATCCAGTCTCCAGTGGCTACTTCATTTAGAGGAGAGGTATTATTTTAAACTCAAGCATGAAAGTCTTCACGACATGTAAAATTTATAAGAAGAGCTGGTAGTGGCTTCTCTATTTAGATTGCCTAACATCTTCCATTATCAAATATTCTTGGGACTTTTTCTTGAAACATCTTAATACCTCCATTGTAAGCAGCCAACCTTTGAAATTCAGTAAGGAAAAAGCCTCGGGCTAGAGAAGTGACTTTTCTTGTCCCAGGAAATTCCATTCAGGTGTAGCTGAATGTTACTATTAAATATTGCCTCTCTCTCACTTCTTGGGCAGGAAACTTCTGGCAGCCCGCCAATATGACTACTGAACATTCTGACGGGCTACCACCTAAGCATCATCACCATACACTGTATTGGGAACACCCAGGAGCTGCCAGAGCACCTGTAGTAGAGTGGGGGAGGAGGAGAGCAAGGCTACCCCATCTGACCAAACTCCTTTTCTAGACCTGGCACATGGTACCAGCTTCTCATCTCCTCCTCCTCTGGGGGCTATACATGGGACAGGAGCCCCACACTTCCTGGAAAGGAGATGAGAAAACAGATCCAGGCAGGGCTTCCCCGACCACCTACTTTACCCAGCACATGGTGTCAGCAGCCCACCTCACCTCCACAAAAACACACTTCTGCTACTGCCAGCCAATGTAATTAAGGCCTGCCACTCAAGCCGTAGCAGTGTGTATTGCAGAGCCAAAGATTCAGGGTTTGAACCCTGCTGATAATGCATGATGGGAAGATTATTACAGCTGCACACAAGAAAAATTGTTTTACCTTTTTAAAGATCTAGCAAACTACATATAAAAACAACTGGTAAAAGAAAGTTATTTAGGTTGCAAAGTCAAGTACTTCAAAAAGTAGAAAATTCCAGATTTACAGTTGTCAATGCAACCTTAATTCTACTCATATGTATGCATGAATTATGCTTATCTTTAATAACATAACATACTATTTATTTCACAGGAACCCAAGCCTCATTCAATGCAGAGGATTCACTATTTTGTCTTCTCATTGTTCAATGTGTAGCCCAAGTCTGAATTTATTGCACACTCTTCAAGCCCTGTTCTGAAGGCAGAATTATTAATTTCCTCATGGAGTTTTCTAGCATATCAGGCCTTCACAAACAATTTATTTTCGCAATTCCCCTATAGGGTGAGGGGGCATTATGATCCCCATTTTACAGATGGAGAACTGAGGCACAAAAAGACTAAGATGAAAAGTATCCACCTGACTTTGGGTGCCCAATTCTAAACACCGAGGCCCTGTTTTTTCAGAGCATTCAGCATCTCATAGCACTTAATATGTTCAAACTAGTGCTCCCATAGACTTCAGTTGCAACTGAGAGCACTCAGCATTTCTGCAAATCAGTCCCCAGGTCTCAACTCAGGTACCAGAAAACGAACAACACAATTAGTGCCCCCTCCCCGCTGCTACCACCAAAAGTTTAACATCTGTCCAGCATCACACAGGAGCTCCGTGGTAGAAGCAGGGATAGCATCCAACTCCCCAACACATCAGTCAACTGCCTTAGTTATGAGACGGTCCTTTTTCTTACTGCAATGCCCTGTCTCATTCACCACACACCTTTTCACTTCTACAATAAATGAGGCAGGCATAGAATCATAGGACTAGAAGGGACCTTAAGAGATCAATTAGTCCAGTCCCCTGCACTCGAGGCAGGACTATGTATTACCTAGATCATCCCTGACAGGTGTTCGCCTAACCTGCTCTTAAAAATCTCCAACAACAGATTTCACAATCTCCAGAGGCAATTTATTCCAGTGCTTAGCCACCCTGACAGAAAGGTTGGACATCTGGAAAAACTAAGTCTCCCTTGCTGCAATTTAAGCCCATTACTTCTTGTCCTATTCTCAGAGGTTAAAGAGAACAATTTTTCTCCCTCCTCCTGGTAACAACCTTTTACATACTTGAAAATTCTTATGCCCTCTCTGTCTTCTCTTTTCCAGACTAAACAAACCCAGTTTTTTAAATCTTCCCCCGCAAGTCATCTTTTCTGCACCTTTAATCATTTTTGTTACTCTTCTCTGGACTTTCTCCAATTCGCCCACATCTCTCCTGAAATGTGGTACCCAGAAACGGACACAATACTCCAGGTGTGGCCTAATCAGCGCATAGTATGAGTGAAAGAATTACTTCTCTTGTCTTGCTTATAACACGCCTGCTAATACATATGAGAATGTTTGCTTGTTTTGCAACTGTGTTACACTGTTGACTCATATTTAACTTGTGATCCACTATGACCCCCAGATCCCTTTCTGCAGTACTCCTTCCTAGACAGTCTTTCCCATTTTGTATGTTTGCAATTGATTGTTCCTTTCTAAGTGGAGTACTTTGCATTTGTCCTTACTGAATTTCATCCTATGTACTTCAGACCATTTCTCCAGTTTGTCCAGATATTATGAATTTTAATCTTATCCTCCAAAGAACTTGCAACCCCTCCCTGCTTTATAGCATTCACAAACTTTATAAGTGTACTCTCTGTAACATTATCTAAATCATTGATGTAGAATATACATCAGTAAAGTAACACTTGATACTGTCTATTCAGCTATTAAGCTGTATTATTTAAGCATGTGTCCTTGCTAATCCATCCCAGCTGACAATTGGAAATATCTAACTGCAGTCTAGTCCAGTCCAGTCAAGCCATAAGGCAGCAAGGAGGCAATGGATGTGGTTTAATTAGGCTACAACATCATTCACTTAAAATATTTGGAAGTACCTACCAATACATTGTACAGTGAAGGGGTTATCACTTCCTCATAATCCCCAACACGGCCCCTGCCATCCCATTGCCAAGAACTGTCACCCTCCCCTCCTAAAAAGGCTAAGGGGGCTATAAAACAACGCAGTTTGGCTTCCCACTGTATCACATGTAGCAACCCCAAATCCTCCTTCCTCATCTCCCATTAGGGATGCTTTCCCTTCAAATCCTTTTCCAAACCATTTGATCCAATAACCATATCCCTTCCACAATGAGTACCTGCACTGGACATCTGCCTCAAGTTTTGCATACTAAGTTGCAACATTATAACTTTACTCCCCTATAACTTTACTCCCCTACCCTACCCCACCGGGTCCCACACCCATTGTGGGAAAGATGAAAAAAGTCCACCCCTGGGCTAATCCAGTGATAAGGGAAAAATTCCTTCCTAGTCCCCAAGGAAAAAGAGGCAACTAGCATAATGCTCACAGCAGATCATGAAGGATCTTTCAAGTATCATGGCTGGAAGGGTAGATGCTGCCAGCTCAGTCCAGGCAAAAGAAGGTTCCTCTGGGACTGCATAGGGTATCAACACCCCTCTTCTTCCTGAGCAGCTGGAAGGGCAATGCTCACTCCTCCCAGACACCTAGTCTAGCCGCTTCCCACTCCTACAGGGAGTAAACTTTCTCCTTCCTTCCCCTCTACCACCAGTTGTACAGGGAGCCCTTAAAGGGAAAGCCACCCCTTTTCATTTGGTCAGCTGGACAAAGATCCACTACAAATGGTTGTGGTGAGTACGTTTTGCCACTTACACATTTTAAATACTGGTTATTTTGAGTAGCAGTGAAAAACTACATTAACTATCACTTACTGTAAAGCTGATAATATGAAAGACAAGTCATGCAAAGTCAATTATAAATAGATTTGTTTTCCATAGAAAAGAAATGTGAAGGATGAACATTTTTCAAGGATAGTAACATTTGTTCCTGTAAGGACAAACTATGGGCATGATTCTGTTCTACCAAATGTCAACAGAAACAGGATTGGCCCCTATGATTTTTAAGCAGGTTTTGATTTGACTTTTACTAAAAACTGGAGGAAGAATTTACCACTGTGCCTACATTACATAGTAATCGTGTGCAAGGCTGCCCAGAGGATTCAGGGGGCCTGGGGCAAAGTAGGGGAGCTGTGGCACTTGTATTCACCCAGTGGGGGTCCAGGTCTTGGGCAGTATGTCGGTGGTGAGGGGCCCTTCAGTCACTCTGCGTCTTCAGCAGTGCTGAAGGGCCCCCCGCCGCCGAAATCCTGGACCGCCGCTGGGCCAGGGCAAGCAGGCCCTGGGGCAAATTGCCCCACTTGCCCCCTCCCCCGCCTCTGGGCAGCCCTGATCGTGTGTAACTGTATAGATTTCTATAGATTCAGCAGTTTCAATACAATTCTATTAAATATTAATTTGCATTGTGAACAGGATATGTGCTGTACAACTTTCCAAGTTTTGAATTTAAAAATTTTTATTCAGTGCTCTCATTTATTTTCTGACTTCCATTAATTTAAATTCTCAGACAATGTGCATACATGTAGATTGAATTTTTTTCCGTTTTTTGTTTGTTTTTGCTCTGCGTTTGAGGTACTGATGAGTTGAGTCAAATCAGTTGAGATACGGATTTATTTGCCTGTGAGATCGTTAAATTTCTCATTCATATAAAACATTGTAAACTCTGAAGCACCAAAATCACAATGACACCTTTAAATGAAACTTCATTGCAGTTGCTTTAATGGAGAAATAAGGTACAGTAATATTAGATTTATTATTTTACTGATAGATGCACATTACATACATTTCTGAAAGATAAAGGTCAAACCTGCCTTTAAAATATATCTAGAAAAACTGCAGTTTTGTCTGTAAATTTAAGATTGGAATGCCAGCGCTGAATTATTACTTTAATGACTCATCACAATACTAACCTCTAAAGTCAGCAACTCTCTAATACCACCTACTGCTGTTGATGTTTGGCAAACAAAAACAAAAGCAGAACATGCAGTTATTTAACTTTAAAAATTAACAGAGCAGGTGCAGCAGCCAGTTTTCATAATGGCATATTTTTGGTAAAATAAGCATACAGTAACACAGATGCATAATAAATCTTGATATGCACAGTAGTTACTTCCATTTTTCATGGTTTTTTATCTGCCTAGCTTCAAATTACAGAAAATAGTGAGTAAACATGTCAACTAAGATGTCTTTTTGCAAAAAACAAAATTTATTTTAACCCATTACTTTGCTTGAGTAATCAGTATGTTGATTCCGTAGAAGCACTTCAACTAATCTTACAACCTTGAATAATTAGAAAAAAGGTAACTAGTTCTCAACTAAATGAAAGAGGCTCATACAAGCTAGTGTTGTCAGGCAAGCTAATAGTGGTCAAATTCCTTAATCTCAAAGCTGAGGTTTGTCCTTAAATTGGGGAAAGAAAAGGAGAAGTGCATCACTGTGACCCTTCAGCGACACACCTGAGCTGGACTGCAGCAGCAGAAACAAATGGTTACACAAAACTTCCTGACTTCCATCCCAGAAAGAAGGTAGCTGAAATGCAGGACTTACAGTGCAATGTGGGAAGAAAGATGGTACTTGGGGGAGTCCTTTCCATCAACAACAGGGAATACTAGTTTCCATCATTGATTTTGTAATGTAATAAGAATGTACAACATTGAATGTTTATGATACATGTCATGTCTTAACAGGCACAAGCAGTTTTGGCAATGATTTGCCATGGGATTGGTCATTTTTTACTACAACCTCATTGTATCCATCTGTACTATCTATTTCAATGAAACTTTACACAAAACAAATATTCCACTAGATGGAACATGATAAATTAACCTAAAAAGTAAAGTTTCCTGAACTATTCCAAAATCCAGGACTAAAACCAACTAGTCAGCAGCAGCACTCGAAGTGGGGGGAAAAAAGTAGCAGGATGAAAAATCTCAGAGGCTTCTCTATTTCTGCAGTGGTTTGATTTAAATGCCACATCATTTTTAAGCTCTGCTGGCTTTAGGGTTTGATAGTACAAAAGCCAGGAAAACCATTTTCTGGTTATGGTACGTCTTGTACTCTGACAACAGGAAGGTAAGTAGAACTTCAACGAGAAGGGACTGGAGGCTCCAAACTTCTTACTACCCATAAGCAGACAAACCCTATCATTTGGGATTTGAAATCTGCAACTCTACTGGACAGAGCCACAGCAAATGCAGGCTCATTAGAAGAGAGCAGGAGTGACTCAATTATGAATATGCAGTGGGACTGAATTCTTCTTGCTCATTCTCCCTAACAGAGAAAAAATGTTGGTATTGGCTGTTTTTTTTTCTAAAATGTTATGTAGTTAGATTTAGAAAACTGATTCGCTTGTTTTTTTTGGAGACTCCAAGGTCGGAACTGAAGAAAGGGTGAAACTACGCTAGTGAAAAGTTATTTACCATTCACTTTATGGCTATCACTGTTTATACTGGGCTAAACATTGCTCGGTTACCTGGGTGTGAACTTCACTGAAGTTCATGTGTTGTACTAACATAACTTAGGATAGAATTTGGCCCTTTGAAATAAGGTTGATTACATAATAATAAATTACCCCACTACATCATGGAAGGCAAATGTCAAAGAAGGCAAACCACAGAGTACACAATTGATTATTAATTTATAAAGAACTGTAAATTACATAGTGCTTTGCAGACATACAAAGAGGGTATATCTGCCTAAAAGCTCTTACAATGTAAATTTACACATTAATATTTTAACAAGGATTAATTTCTTTTACTTATTAACAGAGAAGTTTAAATCCCAATAGAGTACTCCAAAATGAATGTTTTGCTGTATTTAAACCTACTTACAAAGATAGTACTGCAGTGAACGGAGCAATTCGTGTCCTATTGCTATCTTTACTGCTCAAAATATTCCATTTATAAATAGAAAGATGACAGACAAATGTGGTCAAAAGTGCAGCTTGTGTGACAAAGAATCGTTGTAGGCAAGCCCAGTACTACCACGTAAGGTCTGCATTTAAGAGTGTATTTTTCCCTGAAGGTTGGTATGGATTAGGAAAAATGCAACTTCTAGGCAAAGTTCCATCCCTTTGCATTAGCAGCCTTTACAGGTCACGGAAGAGATTGGTCTGAAGTCACCATCAGATGCTCTGGATATATATCCTCTATATGTAGTGTATGGATCCCTTATGACCAGTTCAACATTGTACCAGCAACATTTCTGCTAATGTGCTAGACTAGCACCCCAACTAACAGTAATGAGAACATATCAAGAGAACTGAGAGGGTCATTAATTTCCTTCTTTGAAAGCATGATGTTAGAGACTCATTCCCACTGCTCAGGTCCTATCATGAGCTTTCCAAAAGGAGTTGCAGGTCTGGAGGGCAACAGACAATGGTCGTCACATTTCCTTATTTGGGTGTCCCCGCTGTACAATCTCTCAGAAAATGGAAACATGACGACTTCCAGTCTCCATGTTGGGAATGCAGACTGTTAATCTAAAAAAATCTTTACAAATTTTAAACTGAATTAACTTGTTCTGGAAATCTTTGAAAAACAATAAATGTTGAACTCTCGCATGCCATTTATCCCAAAACTCTGGAAAGTGCAGTTCTACTCTGAAAAGTTAGGAAAGTGGCAGTAGATAGATATCTAAAAAATAACATGTAAAATTTGCCCCGCTTTGATGATGACAGGCAAATTCCTGAAATAAACTATGTTTAAAATGAACTTTGTATTTAACTGTTCATGGCTGAATTTTAGAAATCTCAGAAATATTGTGCGTTAAGTTTACCTGACACCCTCCTCCCCCACAAAAAGAAGTCCTCATCCACTCCTCCATCACTCTTCCTCTCATACTACAAATTATGGCTCCACAGACAAATATTTCTTTCTACAGTCATACATACTATGCTGGTTATGCAATTTCCCATTTTACTGACTTCCATTATTCAATATATCTAAGGCACAACTTGCATGCTATCAATCACTTTTGTAAAAATTGCAATGCTAAGTTGTGTCTACAATTCATTAGAGTTGTGGATAGCTCATTGAACATGACTTTCACACACTCAGGCAATCCTCCTTCTGAAAGAATATGAGATAAGGTTATTTTAATCCTTTCAAAGAATTGCACTATTTTGCTTTCCTTTTTATCCCCTTAAATATCCTTCCTAGTTAAGAAATTAACATTCTCTCATACAATTCTTACACAAATTGTACTTTTACTTTTCTGCATCTCGTTAATTACATGATGTTATCTGGAATAATCTATTCAAGAAGCACCAATAACTTTGGTTACCAATAAAAGAGAAAACTTAGCATAAATTGCTTAGCACAAAGTTAATCTTATAAAGCAAGGAATAAAGAGGATCTAACAGCTATTATATGACTTATCTGCTTCCCAAAAAGGGTTACTCTATACCTTTTTCAAGAGACTAATTAAATACCTTAATGTCATTGAAACTTCATGAATCTTTCAATAAATTATACCCTGGCTCTACGACATGTTTTCATTTATTAATCTCACTTAAAATGCAAAGAGCTACGAGAACCCCATTGACAGTTAAGCAGGGCTACTCAGTTAATTCTTATTATATGGTTTAATGCAAAGAATAATGACCGCTATAACCTATGACACAATTAAAACTATAGCCATCTGTCACAAGATGTTAATCCTCTTATTTCAGCAATCAGACTTTTCAAAAAGCTTTCCTAAAATGCCTACCTTTTAGGAGAAAGCACTTATTGTTGTGGATAACTAGACACATTTTATATACCCTGAGTGCGTTATAAAAGATTTTAACATAGAATTTATACACACCACTGTATGCTTTTAAGAGGTATACTTCTAATCAATTTCACTTGGCTCTCATTTACTAGGCACAATGTTTTTAGGATGAGGAATGATTCACTGAAATTGAAAAATAATATATGCATTCTAATACTATTTTAAACACCTAAATTTGGGACCTAATCTGCCCAATAGCTTCCATTTAATGCTTATTACAGTGATGCATTTGCACTGAGGAAAAAATAACCCGCTGACTGGCATAACTATTTTCTCTAATTAAATTAATACTTAAACTATGCCTTTTATTTAAGCCTTTATATGCCTTTATCAAGAGCAGGATGATAATAATAGTTTATAGTAATAAACAGATTCACGTGATATTGAATGTGTACCTACTTTCAGTAGAATCAGATCACTCAGGAGTCAGTTAAAAATATCATAACACAACTGTTAGCTCTATTCAAACTGTTTCAGGAAATGAAAAACTGGTTCAAACAGAAGGGCTGTGGGAGCTGTAGGACTATAGGTAGATCCAGGCTAGGAAAATAGGTTGGAAATGTCTGTCCAAATTAAGTCAAAACTAAAGGAATCTTGAATAATATTAGGTGATCCACTAGATGTGGAATATATGTTTGACACTTTATAATGCTAAGACATGAGAAATCACATTGGGAGGTATAGGCCCAAGTCTGAGCCATCCTGTTGGAAAATCCAGAAGAGCTATAACACCTGGTTCTTGAAAGTTGAGCTCTCACTGCTCTGTATGCATGGCTGGAAAAAGAGTATTTTCAGTGAGCAGGGAAAGGGCATAGCAAAGTGATGAAACATCATGGACAAACCTGAACAGCCTCGGTTATCTGCAGGAAGGGAGGCGCAACTCTAAATGTCTCAGATGAGATTAGAAACCCTAATGTGACAAAACGTTTTTTTAAAAGTATGCTGTTTAGTTTTAAAATTAGTGAGTCTTCTGCAGCTTCAACTTCAATTTCATCTTTGATTTACAAGTCTCTCCTCTAGGGTCTTGCATAAGAAAGTTAAAGACGGCCATTACCACTAACACTGAAATGTTTAACTGAAGACTCAGTATAATGTAGGAATAGCACACAGAACAGAATCTGGAGGACAAAATAGCAGTTAAGTTTAGGGTGGTAGACCAGAACATTTCTCATTAGCAATAAAGAACTCAGCAACCACTTTGTTTAAAGACAAAGATCTTTCTGAAGATTGATGTGCTGGGAAATTTACAATGTATTAGAAATCTCAGACTGATCAGTGTCCCCAAACATATGAATAAGAAAAGCACATTTTAGAAATTCCTCAATTTCAGGACTACTGAGATTAAGCTTCATTAAGAGCTCTTCTTCTTCCTTAGATAAGAAGCTATTAATTGGGAAGACTATTAACTATGTTTATGAACCTGGTGTGTCTTGGTGATCCCACAAGTTACCAGTGAGAAATCTGAAAAAGACTAGAAGTAAATCAGATCCTGAATACAGGAAATTCAGGATTTCTACATTTTATTCCCACCTGGGTGGTGCTAAGGAATATTCTTGTAACTAATATAAAAGCAATTTGAGAACCTCAAAGCAAAACAAACACTGGAGTGATCATGTCTTTTTAAAAATGAAAACAAATGTTTTATTTCCACCAAAAAACAAAACCCAAACTAAAAGCAGCTTTACAAACTACTAATATTTCTAATGTAGCTGACTTAGACTAGGAGATACATCATTAAACAACATTTAAGACTTTGCTATACAGATGTTAAATTACATAATTCCTGGTTTATATTTCTGCAGAGAAACTAGATTTTGAAAGTAATTTACATAGACCTGACCATATCAATACATCTGATACCTGAGGGAATTCTGCGCCCCCAAAATTAAAAATTCTGTACAAAATATTTTTAAAATTCTGCGGAATTCTGCAAATTTTTATTTGTCAATAAATAAATGTGCCTCTAACATGGCAGTGGGGAGCACAGCTGGCTGTACTGAGGTGGGAGATCACCCTGAAACTCCCACCTCCCTCGGTACAGGGACTTGGCAGTGAGGCTGCACCTGATCCTGACACAGTGCAAGGGCTGGGCCTACCCCAGAAACACCCTTGGGCCCTGTTCCTCTGTGCCAGGCAAACCAGGTATCCACCCCCTTCCCTTATTTCCCTCCCCCCACCCTTACCCAGCTCCACTGCCAGCACTCACTGCTGCACAGAAAACAGCAAGGCTCCCAGCACAGAGATGGGGAGCTCAACTGGCACTAGGACCCAGGAGGCGGCATTCAGCTGCAGAGTCAGCAAAGCAAAGATGCAGCCTCCTTCAACTGGAAAGCTCTGTGCTTGCAGAAATGAGGGGGAGAGAGAGTAAGTGACATGTAACCCCGTGTGCAACACCCCCCAAAAAACTGCACCCATGGCAGTGTTGCACTCTTTCCCCCTCACCCCGCGGCTTCCCTGCTGTTTTCTGCAGGGAAGCACAGGAATTCTGCCGGGGGGGGGGGAGGAGGGAGAGCGTTTTCTCCAGGCATGCAGTCATGCAGAATCCCCCCTGGAGTAATCTGAGTAATTTTATATGTGAGAGCTCTCCCATTGAACTCACTGGTACTATTTGTGTGCATAATGTTATGCACACATGTATTTCCAGGTTTTGGGACCCATCTGCTTTTCTGCACTCAGACTCTATTAATCCAGTGCATTCTCTCTCAGATGCAGATCTAGTTTGTTGTAGGACAGATAAATTCATTCATACAACTGTTTCCTGTATACAATGGTGTGAAACATGTTCACTGGATTTTCTTATGGGGGGAGGAGGGGGTCTTGACTTTTGTCATCAGAGTCTCCTTATTGGCCTCTAATTGCTATATAGTTATGTTTAATAATTTGTGCTGGTTTCCCCTCTAGAGAATTTGTATCTTTCTCACAAGAAGACTTAGGGGAAAAAAGTTAAATTTGCATTCATTCAAATTATTTTTTTAGCAACTTTTAAGTAGTTAGGT
Organism: Chelonoidis abingdonii; assembly: GCF_003597395.2. NCBI lineage: Eukaryota > Metazoa > Chordata > Testudines > Testudinidae > Chelonoidis > Chelonoidis abingdonii. The sequence goes on along the minus strand of NC_133770.1, from coordinate 20,662,571 downwards.
AATAAAAAATGAAACTATTGAAAAATCTAAGATTTCATTAATGCAGGAAAAAAACTTTAAAAAAAATATTCTATGTATCTTTAATTCCACAACTCAGGATGCTCACAAGTCTGAAATAGCAGTTAGGAAACAAACCAAATATGGCAAGTACCGTGAAATATAAATGTGAATTCTCTGTTTGATTTTAACATCTATGGAGCATGTGCACCGTGGAGATAGTATGACAAGTTAAAGGGTTACTGCGTTTTAGAAACTATGTATTCCTCTCTTATTTAATAGCTGTTACCATCATGTTTAGCTGCTGCTGCTCCTCCTGCAGATGGGAATTCTCTGATATGATTAAATTTGATGGTATGATAATGTATGGTAATCGTGATTAATCAGAAGCCTACTAGCAAATGGAGGATGTTGGGTATTATGTCACCTGCATTTTAAACTGCATTCCCTCTATGCCAGCCTGACAATATTTGACAGCTGGAGGGATCTCATGCTGCATCTGCTTGCTACTACTTATAGATCCGATAAGAGAAAATGCCCATCATTCCTTCACTATCTTAAGTGCTGTAATTACAGGGCTTTGCAGACAAGTTGTGAAAACAGTAAATGTTCAAAATGAAAGCTTTTTGCTAGATGTTGAACAAAGCTCAGTCTCACATCTGCAAGGGCTATAATCTGAAAGAAATGTAATTTGATGCAGCAGTCTCGTTCAAACATGATTTGCATGAAATGCCATATAAAGCACTATCCAAGAAATGTCAATCAACACCACCTGATACCATGTATGCTGTTAAAGGGAAACAAAATGCTTTTTACACTACCTGTGATTTGCTGTTGCTACACAGTAATCCAGTGAAAATTTCATTTACTGTTACTGTTATTATAGTAAGGCCATAACTAAAGCAGAATAATTGAGGAAGTAGTTCAGTAGACTTGTTTTCACAAGTGTTTCATTTCCATTAGTAATTTACCTCCTAAACAAATACTATTACAAAATATGTAATAGTTAATCACCAACATCACTGAATATTATCAGGAATGACAGACTGTTCTGGAAATTGCAAGACACAAATTAAGAGTAACACACTTGTTAATGTGAGCCAAAACTTTAGATACTAGGTTTTTAAACCTCCGATTTCCTTACTTCTATACCACCTCATTATTAAATCTGAAATAATTTTGAAAATGACATGTAATTCAATTTGCTTTTTGCAACTTCCAGTACAATGAAAACAATTTGATTTTGCCTCATTCCCCTAAAAAGTTGCAGTGTTTAGGATACACTAAAGCAAAGATATTTTTACATAACAAAAAATGCTTTAAGTATAATATTGCAAAATCAGTTCTGCTACTAAATTTGTTAAAGCTTCAGTTTCCATTTTGGACCACAAGTTCAGCCTGTACTCCACTTTCTAATGCTACATAGAATTTTTAACATTAGTAGCAACATTTATTGTTTGTATCATAGTAGTGTTTCCACTTGAGGCATTGCCCTAGCAATCCTAGACAGTGTTTGCCTCAGACCTCAAAATGTAAGACAAAGTGGCAAATGAACAGTAGAAGAGAGAGATAAAACATTAATAGTTTAAAAATGTGTCACTACCTTAAGTTACTAAAATATATGAAAAGTAATTTAAACAGCTATTTTAAGGACTTCCACAAATAACACATACAATTATATTCCGACGTATATTTTAAGATACTGTTTTAAGAAACTTGAGACTTTTTTTTAGCAAGAAGTTTACAACGAAGGGTTCAATGCCAGAACCAAAACTAATCTGAAATGTAACCTTACATAGTGAAATTTTTAAAAAGAGCTGATGTAATGAAGATATATGGAAGCATACTGCAATCAGAAAATAGAAAGAATATTTAATAATGGTGATTTTTGTAAGAAAAATACAATCAGAGAAGTAGAAATCAAGGATATTTAAACAGAAAGGGATACAAATGGATACGATACCAGAAAGGGGAAATGACTATGAAATGTGGAAAGTTGTTCATGAACGCATGAGGGCTTTCTCTTTTATTATTAAACTGAATAAAACAGAGAATTTATAAGAATGATTTAATTTAGTGGATTTGAATTCTGCTCTGTACCCAAGTGTTTTATCAAAGAACAAAGTTTCTGGATCTCAAAATAAAAGGACTGGGGGTGCATCCATGGACCACTACGGGTATATCTAAACGAGATCAAAAAAGCAAAGATTCACCAAAGAGGTGGTGTAAAGAGATGCCTCAGTTACTACTACTCTTACCCACAATCCTTTCCTCTCCATTCCAGAGGACCCTCTCCACCAAGTGTTAAAGGCCCAAACTCTGCTTCCTTACTTTAACTCCATGGGAACAAAAGGCCTTAAATATAAAGAAATTAATGCAGGTCTGCCTGGGGAGAGGACATGACTCCAAGATCCAACTAAGGAGATCCCCACACACCTTGTGCTTCAGAGTTAAATAAGGTTGACCAGTACAACGAAAGAGAAGGGGTCAGTCAGTGCATCTGTAACTATAGGTACCACTGGCTATTGTCCCCTATTCTCAGATGGAGCATACCAGCTGCCATTAGCAGCTTGATAGGACCAAGCAGTGTGAGGGGGAAACAGTCTGCTCCATAGGCTGTTACTTCAGCACAAAGCTAAAGTTCTTGCTAGAGAACAAACACTTTTTAGACAATTGTGTCAAACATATTTGCTTAAATTCAGAACACATATTTAATATTGTATTTATATAGTGTTATTATGACTCACTTGCTGCACGACTGTGATCAAGGCAGTCACTTAAACATGAAATTTTTCAAATTCATTCCTTACCATTAAGCTAATAAATTCATAATACAAATTCAAACTACAATTAATGGGTCTGATTTTCAAAAGTGCTGAGCAGCTAGCACCTACTATTGACTTTGCAACTTGAAGTCAATGGGTGGGATTTTCAAAAGCATCTAAGTTAGGCACCTAACTCACTTAGGGTAGACTTTTCCAAAATAGTTATGGGTACTCCTGGTTGCACTATACTTTTCAAAATCAGGCCTCTTATTTAGGTGCCTAAATATAGATTTAGGTGCCTAACTAAGGGCTTGTCTACATTACCCGCAGGATCAACGGGCAGCAATCGATCCAGCGGGGATCGATTTATCGTGTCTGGTCTAGATGCAATAAATCGACTGCCAAGCACTCTCCTGTCAACTCTGGTACTCAACCAGAGTGAGGCGCAGATAGAGTTGACGGGGGAACATCAGCTGTCGACTCACTGCAGTGAAGACATGGCGCTGAGTAGATCTAAGTATATCGATTTCAGCTATGTTATTCACATAGCTGAAGCTGCATAACTTAGATCAATCCTCCCCAGTGTAGACTTAACCAACTATTTTGGAAAATCTTGGCTTCTTTGTGCCTGTTTTCATAGCTGCAAAACTGAACTGTAGGAAAATGTATCTTGACTTCCCTAAAAATTTCCATTCTTCCAATGGAAAGGTCTGCCATCCTGTTTGCAGCTTGCTCAGAGGCAGAACCAAGCTTGCCAGTAAGGACAGGATGGGTGTCCTCTCATATGTGTACATGCTATCCATTCTATTCTGCCTCCAGCAGCTAAAAAGGCAGGCTCTGCTGCATCTTCTCAGATCAATTGTTTTATTAATTATTAAAAATCTCCTTCTCATTGGGCTGTTTGGGCTTTCTAATTTGGCAGTGAGAAAGACAGAGTTCTGCCAAGAGATCTTATATCTCCCATTTTATGCCAAAATGGGAATAAGAATACATACCCAACTTTTGTAAAGCACTTTAAAATCGACAGCTGGAAAATGCCATCTAAGTGCCAAGCATTGTTATATTTGATGTCATACAACACATGGGAAACATGGTCCTTGTACCAATGGTATCAGGACCTACGAAAACACAATTTAAGCATAGTATCTCAACTGACCATATGAGGGACCAATCTCAGAATATTTTCTCCTTTTTAGTATACAATGTTTAATGGATTAACCTTCAGGCTTGAAGGACTGAGTGTACTTTACAGAGAGTTTTGAAAGAAGACAGGACGGTGATTTGGCATACAAGTGGGAAATTATGGTGACAGGCTTTTAGGTTTAAGTTATTAATTAGCACCCCCTTTTTACTTTTAAACTCATTTATTACCACCACAAGGAATAGTCCAAATCCACTCAAAAATGTATTTGGGGATGACTGTTCTATCCTGGGTGGAGCTGTGGAATAAAGGCTATAGTGATGGACTGTCTGACTAGGCTTTCACCCCTCCCCTGCCCTTGTTTATCTGCTTATACTTCCTGGCCAAATAGCATTTAAAGACTTTGCTTGCATGGGTCCCAGCTCTGTAAAAACAGAGCCAAGTAGCTTTCTAAAGAACCATATTTAAACATGTTTTCCTGTAAGAAATGTGGTACTTTTGCACATTAGTGCTATAAGATAGTTTTTCTATGCACTACCCAGTGTATAACTCCATTTGTAAAATGGCCTCTTGTTAAGTTGGGTCCTAGTGGCCAGGTCATGGGAAAATTGGAACCTTTAATAGCAAAAATAATGTTCAAGAATGGTTCTTCAGAGAGATGCTGACAGAGTTTTCAAATGCACAAGGTCCATGTCATCACCTATGAAGACCTTGGGGCCAGCCTCCTCAGCTGGAGTAAATTGGCGGAGCTCCACTGAAGTCAATATCTCAGTGAAGTTATGCCAACTTATAGCCACTGAGGAGGATCTTAAGCCATGCAGACTGGACTGGTGGCAACCTAGGGATAATAAAACCATCAATTTATGAAAGATGTTCCCCTTTTACTTTTAACTTTTCCTTCCTTTCTTTTGCCTGACCACCACAGTGTGACCCATCTGCTTGTTACAATTTGTTATTGTATTAAATTATGAGTTCTCTGGGGCAAGCACAGTCATTGTCTTATTCATCTGAACAGCATTTAGTACAATAGGGTCCTGAACCTTGATTGGCATATCTGCACTACTGTGATATAAAATAATATGGCCAAGAAACAGTACTAGAAATACAGAAGGCCTAGTTAATTGCTCCACGGGTAAAGCCTTCAATCAGCTTTGCCAAAAATGGCAGCGTCATCTGAGCAGATCTTTGGCTCGTCTATCTATATAATACAATCCCAGATTATCACTAGAATGTTGGCTGAGTCAGTGTGAAGCGATGGGAAAAGGTACAAGCATGAGCCTGAGAGCTTTTTGTATAGAATATCACTACGTTCAATCACCACTGGGATTTGCCGTCTGTCACCATCCAATTTTTAAGTTCTCAGACATTTTGACTTTACTAATTATATCCATGCAGTGTACAGCTAATGTAGGGCATTTATCAATGCCGTGCCAAGAGTCCTAGACCACTTATATCAGAGAAGACGACAAATTACCACTTTTATTCTACAGCAATTTCACTGGCTATATGAGGAGACGGTGGATTATTTGCCACACCTCTGCGAGAGAGATTGGGCTTTTAGATACTAGTGATTTGTTAAATGACAACTGTGTGATTGGCACTTTGAGACAAAAGCTAAAGTCAATTTGCTTGAAGCCCAAGATACATAGATAACATAAGACCTAGTGGAAGGCTCAGTGGAATGTGTTAGCTTAATGTGCTGGTTTTTTTAATAGACTATTTAAAAATAACTGGAAGAATTAAATAGTGTCAACTGCATGCTGATTAAAATCTCTGCATAAATTTTATTATCACAAACTAATACACTGAGAAAAATCTGGAATACAATGGAAACCTACGGAGTCTTCTGCAATTTTTAGAGAATGACAGGCACTCTTCAAAACTGACCATTTTAATATTTACCATGTGTACAAGTGTGCCATAGCCTTCGGCTGACAGCCCCATCTCAGAAACATTATCTACTCAGTTTCCAATGAGTTTAATATGGTTATTGATAAAGACCTATTTGCACACTAAACAAAGCAGTCACTGTTTACTGAAAGGAAAAATGCTAGACAACGAGGTATTTGATATATTCCTTGAGTATTGCAAGATTTTACTCTGATTCTGTAATACCCCATATGTCAGAAAAAAACCGGAAGAAATGTGTAGAAGGCCAAAAAAGTAATTCCATGTCTTCTCCCCCACTTACTCTCAAGGGACAAAGCTTTAAATAAATAAGTAGGGATGAAAATGTTAAAGTTTTACTTATTACTATTGGCAACTGAATATGAAAATGCAGCATCAAAACCTGTATTTAGTGGCAACTGATTTGTTTAATAATTGTCACATTTCCAATCACTGCTCAACTTCAATCATTGTAAGCACTGCATTATGATTTCTACCAGTTTCTTATAACACGATGCTCAATGTGCCAAACACAGCCCTGGTACAACTTTGTTGAAGTCAATACAATTGTGTCCTCTTACAGAAGGGCTGAATTAACACTAAAGGTTTTAAAAATGAACGATTACCTTTCCTCATATACTAAAAAAAATTCAACTACAGTCCCAAACAATTTTTAGAAATACGTACGCAGCTTGAAAATGAAAACACACAAAAAAAAATCTGATTTGCTTTGTGGACTTCACATGTCCTTTGTTTAGGTGGTCCTATAAAGGAGCAGTAAAATCAAGTTCAAAGACTTCTTTCTCTCAGTCATAAAGACTTACAGGAATTCTAACAACATTTTATTCAACCTTACAGGTTTTTTTAAACTGTATTTGAAAAGTTTTCTAACTGCTGGTCTACCCGTTAAAATATACGTCAACTAAGAATAGAATAGAAATCTTAGCAGATTTTAACTTGCATCAGAGCAAAAAAAATTGCTCTATAACAAAAGCATTTCTTCCACACAGAGATATTTTAAAAATGTTATGCCTCTGATAATTATGCAAATTTCACAGCATATTTTGTTTTCATGGAAAACAGGCTGAACAGATAAATGGAACACCTAGAACTTTCAAATCTGAAGGTAAATTTGACTTGAGTTCAACAGCTATATACTACATTTGATAAAACAAAAGTGAAATATATACAATGCTACTCATACCTATCTATTACCTAGCAGCTTTGGTACTCTATGTAAACAGCTGTAAAGCACTTTACAAGGGAGGTCAGTATCATTAGCCCTATTTCACAGATTCAGATAACTGAGGCACAGAGAATAGAAGTAACTTTCCCAAGGTCTTACCCAGCAGGCCAGTGGCAGAGCTAGGAATAGAACCCAGGTCACTTGAATCTCAGTCCAGTTCTCTGTCTACTACAATGCACTGCCTCTCCACTTAATAGGAAGAAACGCCAACCAAATGAATTTTCTTAGCTCTGAATATCAGCTACTTAATATTACAGCAAGTACCAGTGTCATGTTTACATAGGAAAGATGCCCCATTTTCTCTAGGGAAACTTTTTGGGGAGAAGAGAAAGATATTCCTATCCGGAAGAGAAATACAATTCTATATCAAAAGTAAGCTGAATCTTTGCTATTTGATTCCATTAAAAAGTTGTACTGTATATGAATTATTTTGCTATATGTATGTTAATTAGTATTGGTTACTGGAAATAGGAAAAAATATTTACAAAATTCTAATCGTACAACCTATTTAAAGAAATCAAGTTTTAATTTTAGTATGTTGGTGTAGACACATTTTCAAGGACGTCAAATGCAACAGATTTATACATTCTTTCTTCCTCCTATTTCTCTTCATTTCAAAATTTGCTCCAGATGAAATAAAACATATCACAGGAAAACAAAGTGTAAGATTCAGGGATACAACATAATTTCAATGTTCACAAAGAACAGTTACAATTAACATTTTTAAATGCTAGAAAGAGTTCTCTGTTTTGCACTTGGACTTGCTCAGATAAAAGCATTTCCTCTAGTTACACCACAGTCAAATTGTGGTAACCTGGTGCATAGAAATTTCACAGAAGTATGACAAAATTGGGTAAACGATAACCAGGCTTTGTAAAGCTAGAGTTTGTTTTAGGTTATTTTTTATACTTCATAAAACAGATTCTATGGTAATGAATATGACTATCAGTAACTCTGTACAAAACGAACAAGCATAAGTAATTGATTGGATAAGGATCTTTGAGAGGAAATATTCTGCACAGAAATAATCCTTGTACTATATGCATATGGAAATCACAAAACCAGCACATTTTTTTGTGATCTGCCTTTTCCAGCTACAACTGATTTCCACACAGATAAACTCTGTATATCAGTATATTCTGATACACGAACATTTACTTCCCCCTTCCACATTCCATATATTACTAAGGTTTAGCTTTCCCATGTACAAACTTCATGTACAAGAAAAGCACATGTGGGCTTCCAAGTTTTGGCAAATGAAGGCAACATTACACAAAAATTACTCATTTATATGATTTGATACTCTGTATGAACAGTTGTAAGTAACTAAAATGATACAACACAATAAATTAAGATGAAAAATACCACAAACTGGAAAACTATGAACAAGTGATTTTTCACATTTTGTCCATTCAGAGTAAGTCAGGTGGTCAGATTAAATTAGAGAAAGAGCTAAAAGATGGCTAGTATGTTTTGGAAGCCAAAGATAAGCAAGAAGGGAAGGATCATTCAAATGCCAAATCCATTTTTGATATAAAAAATGAAACTTTTTAAATGCTTAAAGCAAGCAGAAAATAAAGCACTGATTTTATAATAAAAATATGGAGCTTTTTAGCCAGAGAGAATTTTTCCCCCAACAAACTTTTTAAAGGATGCCAGTAGTTGAATGAAAAAAAGTTCTCTAGGACAAGATGCATTTATACCTCTCTCTTTGGAGAGACTGGTTCAACAATTTTACAGTTAAATAGAATTAATTCTGCTCTCAAAAATCCATTGACCTTAAGCTTTTAACAAACATTTTCAACGGCAGAGATTACTGTCAATATTTACAAATCCTTAAAATTATATTTCATTGGAACAGCTTTTATTTGCTATATTAATATTTCTCTGCGAATGTATGCTTATCCATATCACAGAAGAAGAAGCAGCTGCTACTCACAGGAAATCTCTGGGGTCCTACAGCAGGTCTTGGCTGGGTTGGGACTGGCAACAAGGGCACTGAAACAAGAAACACCTTTTAATACAATTTATTTTACCTAAGAGTTGTTGACTTTATCTCCAAAAGTAGTCACGAAGCAGATCTTAATCACTGCTGGTTATGTTTACCTTTAAGAACTAAGCATGTGCTCCAAGTCCCTAAAATTAGCCTAGAGGAGACAAGTTTTGTTTCCAACATTCAACAGGCAATTAGTATTCTCATAGCATAATTTAGATAATGCAGTTCTGAATTTTCCAGAATTAAACAGCCTGTTGACAGAGGAAAAAAAAACTACAAATGGCCAAACTGAAGGAAGTACACCCTTTGAGGCCTGTAAAAGTGGATCTAAAGGACATCATCATACAGCATTTAAACAATGCTTCAAATGCAAGAGAGGAAATTCAACATGTACATCCTAAATTATTCTCTCTCAGAACCTTTTAGATTGTCATTGTGACTCCCGACAGACTCCATGCTTCAGTGCATCTTGAGAGTATCCTAACACTATACATGCTACGGCATCACAGCAGACCAAGAGCTAGAATGACTACAGAGAACCTAAAATGGAAGGGAGAGGGTAAGAAGTTCAGAATTTATGCACTGATGTCTCCTATTAACATTACTGAATGGGACATTCCACCCACACAAGGCTCCTTCCTTAAACACCCTGCAGGTTGAGAAGGGTCATACTCAATTTGTGATATTCACAGAATCAGTGTAATGTCTCAAATGAAAAAAAAACTTTCTATAAAAGACTGCAGCAGGCAAAGGATTCCCTGCCTCAAAAACAGAAATCTGTTAAACTGAATTTCAAAACTTCAGCAGTGGATCAGCACTCCTCTGTATTGATGAACTTCTTGGGGTTATTAATAAAAGCACAATACACACAATTACCAAAGCTCTTCCCTTTACGGTGCACAGGAGAACACTGTAGTATCTCAACTGATGTGGTAACTACAGCTGGTTGGGAAAATTTCCAGAAAATATTTTTTTCCATTGGAAAATGCAGATTTATCTCAACAAATTGTTTCTGGAACAGGATTGGTTTGAACAAATTTGCTGCTTCAAAAAAGTTTTGAAATTATTGGAACATTTCATTTGCATATTTTCTCCATAAAAAACTCCATTTTTTCACTTCTATATATATCATCTATATCTATAGCTATAGGATGAAATTAAAATGAAGCATTTTGAAAATATCAAAACAAAAAACAGTTTGACTGACCCAAAACAATTTTTTCCTTTCACACTGCAAGTCTGTGAAATGAAAAATTTCATCCTAATTTGGAATGACCTTTTCAAAATTTTCCCAGGATGGAAAAATCATTTCCCATACTTCTCTAATGGTCGGTTATCAAATACTGACTCTAGATGGAGGCCATTGTACTATGTTTCTGAGCAGGAGAAAATAATATTAGAAGAAAAGCTATCCAATAAAAAGTATTACCTCACCTGCCTTGTATCTAATACCCTGGGACCAACTGGGCTACAACTACACTGCATTCATAAATTCTTAGGCCTGGGCTACACTAGTGGGGGGTTCAAACTAAGATATGCAACTTCAGCTACGCGAATAGAGTAGCTGAAGTCGAAGTACCTTAGTTCGACTTACCTGGCCATCCTCACAGAGGCAAGTCGACTGCCGTGGCTACCCCGTCAACTCCGCTTAGTCCTCCTGCCGAGGTGGAGTACGGGTGTCGATTAGCAGATCGATTTATTGCGTCCAGACGAGACGCAATAAATCGATCCCTGATACATTGAACATTACCCGCCGATCTGGCGGGTAGTATAGATGTACTCCTAGTGGTATTTACAGCAACTAGTAGCACTTGACACTTCATCACCGAATTAGTAAATTCCATATCAGAGAATCCAACTCCTATGAAAGATTTCTCAAACTCCACTTCTTAAAAAGTGAGCAAGATACAAGAACTAATGTATTAGTAACTATTCTTAGCTCACATCTATGTCTAACTTCCATACATTTCTGTTGAATATTTCTGTTTTACTGTTTTATATATTGACATACCTGGCTAAATGCACTAACATTTCACTTTGGAAGACTGTGATCAAACTCTATATTAGGTTACAAGTGAAAATCAGTTTGATGGTCTCGTCTTAGTTCTTACTGAACATCTGTCAGTATCATACAATCATCAAGGAATTTGGAAAGATGGGGAGTTTGACAGAACCATGACTAAAATAGCTTAAGTGTTACAGGACCTGTATGCAATTAAAAAGCTGTATAGGAAGGAACATACACAAAAAATAGGCCAGCATTCTGTTCAACTGTCATTATCTGTTTTGGTATAGTGCCTCTGGCAGTGCTCATTCCCCCTCCCCCCTTTTTTTAAGCACACATGAATTTAATACTCGTGCAAGATCATAGTTCAAATCCTTTCAATCCTTGGGCTCTTTGCTGCGGCAGCAAAGATGGCTCAAACCAGCACTCTTTTTGGATCAAATTAATCCACAAATTTATAATGAAAAGAGTGGAAGAACCAGTGGTACAACATTTTAAAGCAGCACAGTGTTGGACAGGATTTTAAATAAGAATGGAAGTAAATATCATCTGATGGTAAATGACCAGGAAATATTTAAAGAGACGGCAGAAACCATCCCTGTCTCATGTTTTAAGGAATTTTTAACAGTATTTTTTTTCTGACAAACCAGAAAGTTGCTTTAATTTAAAGTTAGTTTTAAAAGACAAAATTGAGTCACTGCATAGCAATTTAGTAAGTTACTAAGGCCACGTCTACACTACGCACGAAAATTGATTTTAGATACGCAATTTCAGCTACGAGAATAGCGTAGCTGAAATCGAATATCTAAAATCGATTTACTTACCCGTCTTCACCGCGCGGGATCGATGTGCGCAGCTCGCCATGTCGATTCCGGAACTCCGTTTGTTTTGGTGGAGTTCCGGAATCGATCTAAGCGCGCTCTGGGATCGATATATCCCATCCAGATCAGACGCGATATATCGATCCCCAAGCAATCGATTTTAACGCGCCGATATGGCGCGTAGTCTAGATGGGGTGTAAGAGAGACAGTGTGGTAGCTCACTTCTGAACTTTGGTGGCCCTAAAGTCCTTGGTGAGATAGTTATTTGTGATGCCAATATTAAGGGAAAAAACCTGAATCCCCAAACTCAAAAAAAGTTGAATTGATTTGCAATTACTACTCAGATTGGGACCATGCTGTCCTACCGTATTTGTTAATTATTCTTACTGGAGTGTATTGACCTATCTAGTGCTCGCAATTCTGGGGTGGAAGAGGCAGTACGTTGCAGGAGGGTAGGAAGGAAAGAAAAGTTTAAGATACAGCAATGTGAAGGACCAAGTATTCAGATACTGCATGTGACTGATAGCTGTATATCAACCTCATGTCTGCTGAAGATGCGAATGGCAGCTTTGCAGATTTTCATGTATGAGTTTCTCTTTCATTCTTCCTGAGGCTGAAGAAAGCATGGAGTATGGTTGTACTCCTCAGGCACAATCCTGATTTGAAAATCCATCTCAGAAAGCAGGGGAAAAACACCTAATTTTCAGAAAAAAGCAGCTCAGACAAGAAAATTTTTTAGCCAAGATACAAGAGGTATGAATTGGTTTTTGGGAATACTTTGGCTTAGAGACCAGGAATGGTAACGGCAAGTTCTTCTCTGATATAAAAAGAAGAGTTTATCTTGGGAATGAAAACAGAAGTTGCCTACAGATAGGGCTCTTCAGTGGGAAAGTTTCAAACTCACTCTTCAGGCCCAAGTGATGGCCATTAGTGAGATTACTTCCACAGTCCTGATGGAACACTTCAAATGGCAACTTCTTGACAATTTACACTAAGGAGACTTCTTCAGAAGAGGTTTAAAACTATTATTAATCATGTTTAAGGCTACGATTTTGTCATGGATATTTTTAGTAAAAGTCAGGGACAGGTCATGGGCAACAAAAAAAATCACGGAAGCCATTACCTGTCCCTGACTTTTACTAAAAACATCCCTGACAAAATGGGGAGGGAGGAGGGTCCAGCACCCTCCCCCACCCACTGCAGCTGGGAGCTGCAGGGACCCCATTTCTCAGTGGCTGGGAGGGGTCCCCCTGCTGCCCTGCCCTGGGGCTGGAGCTGATGGAGTCCCCTGCTGCCTGCGGTGGCAGAGGAGCTGTGGGGTTGGGGGAGGAACGAGAAGCTCCGGGGTCCCTCTGCCACCACCAGCTGGGAGCTGCAGGGGGCCCCGTATGATCTCAGCGGCTGATCCACTGCAGGGGGGACCCCTGCAAGTGGCAGCAGATAGGCAACTCAGGGGTTGTCACCAACAGTGGCAACTGGTCAGTTGTGGGGGGGGAGGGGGGGGGTCCCTAACCACGGAGGCTGGATTGCTGCAGGGTCCCTTGCTGCCGGCAGTGGCTGGTCAGCTGTGGCACTCGCATTGTCACAAAGATTGCTGGAAATGGTGGATTCCGTGATCTCCATGACATAATCTTAGCTTTAATCATGTTTATTACAGTAGTGGCAAAGGGCCAAGCAAGAATAAAGCACCACTGTACTATGCATTGTACAAACACCGTTTTAGCCCTGAACAGTTTATAATCTAGACAGACACAGGGTGGGGGAATGAGTATAAATTAGGATTGGAAGGATTAGATTTTTATTAGCAAATGTAAATTTACTGCATACATACAGATGAAAAAATATTTCTGTCAATAACTGAAATTTACAGATGAGTAAAAAAAAAATGCTCCATGAGAATTTATTAGAATTCAAGACTATTTACTTTGTATATTTTGCCACGTGATGTTGCAAATTTCTGTTTTAATGGTTATAAAGCTTTAACTTTTTCAATTTCAGTCTCTACTGTCATAAATAATTTTGACTGTACCTCCCTCAATTTCACACAGGTGTGAAAATGTAAATAGATAAACATTTTAAAAATTGCTTAAAAATAAACTGTCAAAATTATACAAGAAATTAAATTCTGTCAAGCCTAGGTATAATACACCCAGTGAGCAATGTGTTGGCAACAAACATGTTTGTTCTACAACAGTCTGATTTTGTTGATGGGCTTAGTTCAGAGGGAATAAGTTAAATGGAAAGATTAGGAAAAGGAAAGGTGACACTGAAGGGAAGAGGTGTAAAGAGTACAGGGCAGGGGAGAAGAGAGTAAGAGGCAGGTGTAGAGTACAGCTGAAGAGAAGAGATAATAAAGGAGGGGACAGAGAAGGGTAAGAGCAAACAGTCAATCAGTATAGAGCAGAGGAAGTCCAGTCAAAACCGCAGAAAGTTCTCTGATTGAACAAAGGTCCCTACTTTGGCTGCTTCTGCTCCTACCAGCTGGAGTCTCTGGCTGGCTCCTATTCTTCACGGTGACATTATTGTGATACAAGTATGGCATAATTATGATGTATTTTGTGCAAGATAAGGCATGTGAGATATATCATTGAAAAGGTTATGATTTACTGAATCGGATTATCCTACTTGTATGCATGTATCAGTTTTGTAACTGAAGTTAGGAATATTGTCTATGTATCTATTACAAATGTGTTTAAACCTGGGAAACGCCAACTAGGCGAAAGACTGTCAGTCTAGATGGCTGACTGCGAAGGAACCATTCAAGTTAGTGGACCATAAGTGAGAACAGCAGGGGCTTGGCCTACACTGGTGCTTTATAGCGCTGCAACTTTCTCACTCAAAAAATACCCCTCTGAGCACAGCAAGTTACAGCGCTGCAAAGCGCCAGTGTAAACACTGCCCCAGTGCTGGGAGCGCGGCTCCCAGCGCTGTAAGCTAATCCCCATTGGGACGTGGAGTACGTGCAGCGCTGGGAGAGCTCTCTCCCAGCGCTGGTGGTGCGACCACACTCACACTTCAAAGCGGTGCCACGGGAGCGCTCCCGCGGCAGCACAGTGCAGCTCTAAGTGTAGCCATACCCTAGGTCTTGGAAGAAGCTAATCTCTCACCCAGGAGCCTTCCTGTGGATGCTACAAACATCTTCTGAGTCATGGCTGCTATGACACTACAGGGGCATGTGACCAGATCACCTGGTACAGGACTCCATCTTGCAATACCAGTGTTTTTCCACTGAAAGGCATGGAACCCAAGCTTGGAGACAAAGGATTCCTGCCATATGCAAAAGCTAAGGCAGGGGAGTGACTGTCATTGTGACTCACTGACTCCCTGCCCAAAGGAATCTCTTGAAAACACCTGAAGGATCAAGCATTGAATTGGGGGGGAAGTGCTAGACTTAGGCTAGAGGGATTTCTAGCCTATGAAAGGAACAACTGGGGTTTGTAAGCTGCAAGCAAGGGCAGCTGGCCCCTTAAGAATCTCTGCAGCTGGCATAAATCATCATTCAGGATGATAATTTGCTACTTATATCCAATCTTTTTAGTACACCTCTACCCCGATATAACGCTGTCCTTGGGGGCCAAAAAATCTACCTCATTATAGGTGAAACTGCATTATAGTGAACTTGCTTTGCTCCCCCAGAGCGCACAGCCTCAAACGCCCCCTCCCCCCACCTGGAGTGCTGCTTTACCACGTTATATCCAAATTCATGTTTTATCGGGTCACGTTATATCAGGGTAGAGGTGTATATTAAGATTAGATTGCATTTTTGTTTATTTGCTAGGTAATCTGCTTTGATCTCTTTGCTATCTCTTATAATGCCATGCTATGGGGTGCAGCAGAAATCCTCCAGGGACATCTCCATAAAGCTCTCCTGGATGCACTCCCAAAGCCTTTGAAAAAGGTTTCTGGGGAGGGTGGCCTTATTCTGTGAGCCATGACAGGACACTTTACCACGCCAGGCCAGTAGCACGTAGTCAGGAATCATTGCTTAAAGCATGGCAGCATATGGTCCTAGCGTTTGCTGGCATTCAAACAACATCCCTTCTTTATCTCGCTGTGTTATCCTCAGGAGAGTGATATCATTCATGGTCACCTGGTTGAAATAGGGTGCTTTTATTAAGGGGACATTCAGAGGTGCCCGTTCCTGCTCGGCTGTGGCTGAACAGAAATGCTCTCTGCTGTTAGCCACATGGTGGGGGGGAGGGGTGAAGCGTGAGTGATTTCTCACACCAAATCAACAGGCCCTCAATACAAGAGGCAAAATGCGAACTTGTAACAAAAGCACATGTGCTGTGTAATGTGAACAGCAAAGTTTAAGGTGAAAGAGTGTACCCATTTTTCTCTAAAATGTGCCTTTTTAACCACTCTCCCTTTTCCTCCACCAGCTACAAATGTTTCTCCTTCGCAGAAGCTAGTGAAGATTAGAAGGTGAAAAAAACATATTGGGATGAAATGTTCTCTGAGCTCCTGCTGTCCTCCTACACTGACAGAACACAGCAGAATGCATGGAGGCAGACAATGTCAGAGTGCAGGAAAGCGCAATATGAACGCAAGGAGAGGTGGTGGGCTGAAGAGAGTAAGTGGTGTCAGCTTGCTGACAGAAGGCAAGAGTTGATGCTCTAGGCTGCTGGAAGATCAAACTCGTATGCTCCAGCATATGGTTGAGCTGCAGGAAAGGCAGCAGAAGCACAGACCACCGCTACAGCCCCCATGTGACCAACAGCCCTCCTCCCCAAGTTCCACTGCCTCCTCACCCAGATGTCCAAGAACGCGATTGGGGGGGGGAGGGGGGGGGCCCTTCGGCCCCCCAGCCACTCCACCCCAGGAGATTGCCCAAGCAACAGAAGGCTGACCTTCAATAAGTTTTAAAGTTTTTAAATTTTAAAGTGCAGTGTGACCTTGTCTTTCCCTTCTCCCCAACCTCACCCGGTGCTTCCTTCCTCCTCCACCCCTCCCGGGATACCTTAGCAGTTATCCCCCTCATTAATAAAGAATGATGGATAGCTGGATTTGAGTTAAAGCTATCTCAACAGACTAGGATTTCCAACCAAACAGGCTAGAATCTATTATTTTGGTCTACATAGAGGACTGTATTTAGCACTAACACAAGGGTTAAATTGTCTTATTGCTGGTCAGTTCAGAAAAAAAAGGAAGATTTGCTGGAGTTTCAGATGAAGAAGAGATCATGAACTGTGTCAACACAAATCATCATGAGACCTAGAAGGCAAAGACTTTGTCATATTGAAATCCTAATATATAAAGGTTACAAGACTCATTATTCAGGTGCCTATTTCCTGGGAATAGAGCTAGATCCTTCACTGGCTAAAAAAATGAGCTCCCACACAAGAGATCTTGAGCAGAGATGAATTTTTGAAAAGAGATTACAAATCCATTTTGAACTTTGAATACGTAAGGCATACAAGTTGTTGAAAAGAGATATTTTGATCAACAAATTAAGACAACAAAAGCCATATTTAAGATAAAGAGGTACCACTGGCATGACCAAGATTTTAGAAAATACTATGGGTGCTGTGGAAAGGTCCTATGTGAGCAACATACTGACAGTATCTGTAACCACTGAAAGCCATAAAAGGGTCAATGGAGAAGGTGCTGATATGCTTTTTGACGTCAGACAGAGCAAAAGTCCCCAAATGCTGTTTGCTCGAATTAGAAAAGGGAGGCTGTCCATCTGGATGCAAGACTTTCATTGACTAGTTGAAGAGATGTGGGACAGGCTGAATGGGATTCTTTGCTTTCTATAAAACAAATACCTTCAACAGTTGCTTTGGAAAACTTAAGAAGGGTGAACAAAAGCAATTCATCCAAGAGTAAGGAGCTTCTGGACTATTGCAGGTATTCTAACATACTGACTAAATAGGTGGGAAATACTGCTTTTATTAGATATGGAAAACTAAAATAATCTCCAGGGAACAGCCGTTCTGAAACCCATCTGTGAGAAGATCTGGTACAGGATTAACATACTTGAGATCTCTCCCAATTGGCAAAGCCTAGTTCTGCCAACTTTCCTTTATTTGACAGAATGATAAGCAGAAAGTTGGCTTCAGGCCAGGACCTCTGCTCATTTGAGGACAAAATATCTATCAGATCAGAAGGTAAAAAAAATATTTGCTTTTTCTAGTGCTGACTACAGTCACAAAGAGACTTCAAATTATACAAGTATTTCTTTTCTTTAGTCTCAGGCCTTGTCTACACTACTGGGGTAGGTAGACCTAAATTATGCTACTCCAGCTAAGTGAATAACGTAGCAGGAGTCGACTTATCTTAGGTTGACTTACTGCGGTGTTTATACCGCGCTGCGTCGATGGGAGATGCTCTCTCATCAACTTACCTTACTCCTCTCATTCCGGTGGAGTACCGAGTCGACCAGAGAGCGCTCTGCTGTCAGTTTAGCAGGTCTTCACTAGACCCGCAAAATCAACCCCCGCGGCATCGATCACAGCCACGTCGATCCCCAGTAAGTGTAGACATGGCTTCAGATTCAACACAGCCAAAGAAGTTGCAACTTTAACAGCCTTGTGGCAAGTTCTCAGAAAAGTTGCCCAGCAATGGGTGCTTGAATTAAATAAAGTTATGGAAAAAGTGTTTAATTCTCAGGCTTTGAATCAACTAATCCATTAAAAGCAGCAGAGCTGAGAAAAGAACAAGCAGAACATATCATGTCAAATTCATCATAAATAAAATGGATGCAGCTTGTACCTTTCACACAATAATAGCAGTTTGACGGGTGTCACAGTATATTCACACACAAATAGTTGGGTGGATGTTCTGAAAGTGCCTTGCTGAAGCTAGTATGTTACTTGTGACATTTTAAACTGCAATGCTTAACCAGTTATTAAAAACTGATGTCCACTATTTAAATATATCTTTTTTCTGTTGGCAATTCAATTGCTCCTTATTACAGAATAATGCAAGTTTTACCTTCAGTGTCATTTTAAAAGAAGAGCCAGAAGTGGAAGAGGCTTTGTTTTTTCAACAAACTACTAACTTTGGAAAAATATTTCCGCTATGATTAAGCAAGGAGAATTTTAGCCTGAAATAAGTTTGTGTACGTTATGACTGAATGACCACAGAAAACCAACCCCGTAGATAGCATTGCCAGTGCAGGGAGCAGGGAGACACTAACATAAAACTTACAATATTCAGAACACTCACCTTGCACAGGCGTCACTACTGTCCCTTTGAAATGTGGGTTTATATGTATGTTCTTCGGTTGTTGGGGTGTCACTGGGGGTGGAGTCATCATTATTCCAGGTGTTTCCATCTGGGGTGGCATATGTAGTCCTGGAGGAGGAGATGAATGGTGTTGATGCTGCATAGGAAGCAGTGTTTGTAGCTGTTGTTGCTGGAACAGACTCCTAATAGGCTGCTGCTGGTGAGGAGGAATTAACCTCTGTGAATGACCCTGCAAATAACCAAAAAGAACAAAATCCATTCAGTTAAAATCCAAGTACACGGATGGAAAAAAGAAAAATCAGTAACAAAGAACACAACTGGGATTCTCTGAGAATGTTCAAGGCCTAATTTGCAAAGAAAGACACCTCCAATTCCTATCATTAAACCAGCTGAAACTACTGGAACTACCAGCATGGGAAGAAATAATTTAAAAGCAAAAAAATGTCAGCATGAAGGGAAAATAGGCAGGAAACAAGTAGTAAAGGAAGGGGTAAGAGACTGTTCATTCTTACATGTGGGGCCAGAGCCTAGCACATGGAATTTTCCAATATCCAAAAAAATTTAAAAGACAGATGAGAATAAAATGTCATTGTTAAGTACTGGGTGTAGCTGTCAGAAAATGAACAGAAGTAGGAAAAAAACTAACATATGGTGCAGAATGGCTTTCGTTACTAGTGAGGATCAACTGCAGCGTAGTACCAAACAATTAGCTCTGTTTGTATGTGTCATTAGGAAGCACAGTTTAGATACCATAATAAATCCACTAGCATCTGATCATTGTACAAGGGTAGGACTGCACTAAGAAAACTGGCATCTTTTTGTTGTACTTTGGTCCAGCGTAAGTACTTGGATTCACTAAAAGATGTAGCTGCATGGACAAGTCATATTTAACTAAACATAACCTGCAGACTTGAACAAGTAGCTTCAAAGTATTGGGTGGGAGGGGTAGAGAGGGTAGGATAGGGCTTCTCCACATGAAGAATCACTGATGTATATGAACAAATGCATCTTGATACCTTGACGATGAGAGCACAGAGAGGCTTATAATAAAATTATTAGATTTTAATTTAAAATACATTAAATGAATTGAAGATTGCAGCAATATAGTAGGTGAAAAAACAAAGGTGATTTATGCCCTCTTCCCATTCTGTTCTACAAGCATGAAATATTGGCATGCATGTTTTGAACCATCAAGTATTACAGCAGTACCTACTAACAATCTGTTATGGTTTAATTAATACTTCCAGTGTAAAACTTTGCTCCCTCACTTTAATGCATCACCTCTATCATACCCACACACAGCCTGTAATCTAGGAACAGGGATCCCAGATAACAGTACTCCACAAAAACAAAACAAAAAATTAATTCTATTTCTTGACCACTCAAGTATTCTCTTTTGGATAAGACATTAAATTAAGCTTTAATTATTTGTGGCCATTGTTGTTCCCATGGCATTTTTCATAACAACAGAGGCATTGACCCGAATAACCTGGCCAAATTCCAGTGTGGGTAACTAATCTGTCTACCTAAATTCCCTGGTAATTTCAATTACAGATGTTATACTTCACCTGCAATTTTAGAAAACCGTTGTGTAGTATTTCTGAAGTAGAAAACTGCTGTGTGCTAACCCACAGGTGAGTGAAGACTCCTCTCTGAGAGCCTGTCTACACTAGTGAGCCTACAGTGGCACAGCTGTACTAATGCAGCTGCGTGGTTGTAAGATCACTCATACACCCGTTATATGCCAACGGGAGAGAGCTTTCCCATTGACATAATAAAATCACCTCCACGAGCAGCGGTAGCTATGTCGGCAGAAGACGCTCTCCCGCCAACACAGCACTGTCCATACTGGCGCTTCTGTTAGTCTAACTTATGTTGCTAAGTGGTGCTTTTTCCACACCCCTAGACAACGTAAGTTATACTGACAAAAATGGTAGTAGAGACAAGCTCTAGGTTTTTATTTTCCCCTCAGCATAATGTACAATATTAGAAGTATAAAAACTTAGTTTTAAGAAATAACGTTAACATCACTATTTTAACGGAGTCTTGAAAGTCACCAGAATGAGTTCAACAGAAAAGGAAATATCTGATCACATTTTTTCCATGCCAGGATAAGCAGCAATCTCAAATTCAAAGATGGCTTCCCTATACAACTGGAGTTAACCTGCTCCTCTCTGTTGATGCAAAACACAAAGAGCCTGATTATATGTTTGCGTCATTTGAAAAAATGCTTGAAATTTGGATACTTTGAAATACCAAGGTCTCAAACTCTGAAGTGGAAATGTGACCCTTTTCATACTTCCAAAATCACAACTATATTTGGGAGAATAATGGATTATTTTTGGGTTTGCTGGCAAGTCCAAACAATTGGGGAAGAAAAGATGAGTTTTGGGTCAATTTTTTTTTTATTAAATATTTTCTGCAAATTGAGAAGAAGTTGAAAAAAATGTTTTGCATCAAACAAAATATTTCATTTTGATCTAGAGCATTTAACATTTTTAATTTTTTAAAAATTAAATTAAAGGAAACTTCAAAACAAAAAGTCATTTTGAATGAAAAAATTCAAAACAGTTCAATTGCAAAAAATGTCTAAATTCAATTGTTTGGGATTTTTAAAAAATTTTTCACTGACCAAAACAATGCAGGGAATCTACGAATTTGGGGAATATTTCAGTGTTGCCAAATCTGTATTTTTCACATACAAATGTTTTGGTCAAAAATGTGTCAAATTCTAATCACAAGACTGTGAGAAGCCCATCTTCCCTTAAGGTCCACTGGGGCAACAGTAAATTAAGATTTGTTTTTTTTAAATCTTTATGAAAGATTAAGAACAGTAAAGTTTTTCTAAAATTCACCCCAGTTTTGAAAGACAAGGAGCTACATAAAGATCTACAAATCAGAGTAATAACTGCCATAATTATTTTCTTAAAAGTATCAATTCATAAAGAAAATACTGTGCATTAGTTACCGCAGTTGGTGGCTGCGTTGGCAGCAGCGCAGGCCTGTGATCCTTCATTCTTCCCCTTTCATTGTTGTCTCTTCTTTGTTCTCCCATTCCATGACACATTATGGAACTTCCTCTCCTCCCTCCTCTCCTTGAGCCATAGCGTCCTTGTTTAAGCTGTCTTTCCCTTTCTTCAAATTCAAATAACGCTGCTTTGGCTTCTGCTGAGAGTTCTGTTATATCAGAAAAATGCATATGTCAGGTATTTGCGGTAAGGATTACAAAGGACACCATTATAACTAGAGAAAAGTGTCACTACAACCAAGACAAAATTTGCAAGCTCTTTGATCACCTTAAGGTGGCAATGGCATGTTAACATTTCATTAAAGCAAAATCAATGTTTTTCTTTTTGTATATTTGTATCTGCTGCAAAGGTAAACATGTAGTATCAGGTTAATGAAACTAACATGAAGGAAAATGTTACTTTACTATTGAAGTCTGCCTCACATTTGTTGCTTGTTGTTTAAGAAGTTTGTTATGTGAAAGGAGCTAGACTGCCAGCACGGGTAACTTCATTCTCTGTTTATCCACAGAAAAGGCGTACAGAAAAGGAAGCAGCAGGAAACACTATAGTAAAGGTTATGCTGAGTCCTCCATCATAACCATAGTTTTCTAATGCTTCACCTTCTGTTCTGTACGTTTGTCTTATGCCAAAGACCTTTTCTGAATATTTGAACAAATTCAGCTAATGCCATTGTAGAGAAATATGAAAGGACTAAATGATACACACATTCTTATGCAATTTATTTGTGGCTCAAAAAAAAGGGATGAACTTAACAGGGGTCAAACAAAGACTAATCACATTAGGGTGACCAGATGTCCTGATTTTATAGGGACAGTCACAATTTTTGGGTCTTTTTCTTATATAGGCTCCTATTACCCCGCATTCCCTGTCCCGATTTTTCATATTTGCTGTCTGGTCACCCCAGAACACATACTATAGATTTTGGGCCCATCTACAACTGAGAAGCTGTTTACAACAGTTGCCCCCAGTTCATTTATAACATGGCTAAATGTTGCAGAGTAGATGGTATCTGGAACTAAAGTTAAAACCCAAGGCAAACCAGGTCAGGGGATAACTATTAGTCGGGGACTAGATTACAGAAGAAGTGTGGACTAACATACAAAGTCTTTACTAAATATTAGGACACAGAGTGAAGGTTCTACCAGCAGCATGACCAGGCAATACTTTATATGCTGTACATTTTAATAGGGTCCACTTAGTGACAAGCAATATAACAAGCTAAACGCTTAACTAGAAAATCACTAATAAATAATACAGTGCTGTTTTTGAAACTGACTTTTCCCTTTATCTTGTTAACTGTGCAAACTTAACACTATTAGAATATGTATTTGTTGTATGATTAAATGAACTTACAAATCCTTTTTTTAATAAAGAAATAATCCATATTTAATGTTACAATTTAAAGGGAAAGCATCAAGATAGTCACATTTCTGTATGAAATATTTTTCTCAACTAGTATTACAAATAATACCTAAAATTGAAAGTTTTGAGAGAAAAATGTGTCGTTTGCATGTCAAACCACGCTGGGTATAAATCAGTTTCTCTGCTGCTACAGAGTGATTTTTCCATGTTGTATAGGTCTTTCACATAACTCTGGGGGGGAACATCTAAAAGTAAGAATGTGATAAAGCCACAAAAATGGCAGGGGATGTAATAGCTAAAGCTACTTAAATCACTGTTTTAAACTTACTTATAAGTGATCTCATTAAGCTTTCAAGTTCACAGCTGATTGAGGCATGCGTATGTATGTGTGCGAGGAGCAGAAACGAGAAAAGATGGTTACTCACCTTTGTAACTGTTGTTCTTCGAGATGTGTTGCTCATATCCATTCCAGTTAGGTGTGCGCGCGCCGCGTGCACGTTCGTCGAAGAGTTTTAACCCTAGCAACACTCAGTGGTCGGCTGGGCGCCCCCTGGAGTGCACCGCATGGGCCAGGATAATACCTGCTCACCCAGCACCCTCAGTTCTTCTTGCCGGCTACTCCGACAGAGGGGGAGGAGGGCGGGTGTGGAATGGATTGAGCACACATCTCGAAGAACAACAGTTACAAAGTGAATACCGTCTTTTCTTTCAAGTGCTGCTCATTCCATCCAGTTAGATGATTCCAAGCCTTATGTAGGCGGTGGGGTCAGAGTGAAATTGGCAAAATGTAAACTGCTGAGCCCGAGGCTGAGCATCTCGACTGTTGAACCAGAGCATAATGCGAAGCAAGGGTATGGACCGTGGACCATGGAGCTGCGCGATAGATCTTGTGGGTAGGCACACGATCAGCAAGGGTGGATGAAGCTGAGCCTGGTAGAATGCATGGTGATTGTGGTTGGGGAAACGTGCGCAAATCATAACAAGTGCAGGTGCACGTCATCACCCAAGATGGGATCCTCTGAGAGGAACAGGTAGCTTTCCTTCTGGGTCTGCTCCCGCGACGAGAGGTTGGGTGTGTTACGAAATGTTTTGTCCACTCAACATAAATGCGAGCGCTGTACACGTCCAGAGGGCAATTGTTGTCCCCATCGCGTTGAGTGTTGGTTAACATGAAGGCCGAAACCACCTTAGGGAGGAAGCCGGTGTGGTCATAATACACTTGTCTTTGGAACACAGTGTATGGCAGAACCACCGTAAGAGCCCTGACGGAGACATGTCTGGCCGATGTAACGGCTACGAGGAAGCTGTCTTCCAAGACAGGTATAGCAGCGAGCAGGTCGCTAAGGCTCGAATGGAGGAGACAAATCTGGTTAAAGCACGGTTGAGGTCCCAGGTTGGGCGGGCGGCATACCTAAGGGTGTAAGCGCTCCAAGCCCTCAGGAACCTCGAAACCATAGAGTTGGAAACAGAAGACCACCTTAGCCTGGGTGGAAGGTAGAGATGGCTGCAAGTGCACTCAGTGATGGAACACACTAGGCCTGCTGTTGATAGGCCAGAAGGTAGTCCAAATATGGAGGGATCACGAACTCAGCAGGAGTAGCTTAAGTTTGCAGCCTGTAGGAGAAACGCTTCCCCTGGCCAGGGTAGTTGACAGGTGGAAGGTCTCCTGACCCCGATAGTCCAAGCAGCCACACCGTGAGGTGAGAGACTGCAGGTCTGGGCGCGAAGTCTGCCGTTGTGTCCTGAGGTATGAGGTCTGGGTGCCGATGGCGAGGAGTCATTGGGTTGGCTATTGACAGGCCGAGGAACGTGGTGTATCAGTGCGTGCTGGACCACACTGGAGTGATCATGATAATGCCGCGCCCTGCCCTGCAAAGTTTGAGCAGAGACCAATGAGCCGGAGAGCTGAGAAGTCATAAAGGAGTTGGCCTTCCACGGCATGAGGACAGTGCCCAAGATCGGTCCGGAGGAGACTTGGCAGAAGCGAACCTCGAACATTTCCTGTTCTCGCAGTAAAGCGAACAGCGTCCATATGGGGGAAGGAAATCCCCACTTCTGGTAACAAGAATGTATCACATCGGCAGGCGACCACTCAGGAGACAGGAAAGACCTGCTGAGATCGAAGCGCCAAGGCTTTCCGAACGCCTGGAGAAGGAACACAGACTATCGAGTGGGCTATGCAGAAAGTGCCAGGATGGATGGCTCTGACAAAAGGAGGAGAATCATGGCCCTCCCAGGTTAGTTCATGTAGCACATGTCCGGATGTGTGGCTGTAAACACTGAGCCGCCACGGACTCAGCAGCTCCTGCTTTGAACCCCTGGCACGCAGGTGGACTGCTCTCATTTTCGGACATTGATGTGGAAACGCCAGCTCCTGAGAAGACCAAAGGCCGTAAGCTCGAAGGTTACTGAGGTGATCACCTGAGCCGAGAGATGACGCGTCCGTCGTCAGGAGAGTGAGGTGGGGCGATGGAGCGGCATCCTGCCACATCAGTGGAGAGTTATCGACCATCATAGGAGCCTAGGGTGTCGAGGGAATGGTGATATCATGACATTTGCCCTGTCCGGGCGGTACGCCGATTGAGTCAAACTTGGAGAGGACAGAGGCAGAGCTTAGCGTGTTTGTTACAAACTAGCAGGCAGCATGGACCCAGGAGATCGAGACAAGTGCGAGCCGAGGTCGTTGTGGAAGTTTGCAGACCTCGGATGATTAGTGCCATGCCTGAAACCGTGGCTGTGGTAAGCAGGATCCGGCTAGTCGGGAGTCCACGATAGCTAGGAAGTCTACCTCTGCGTGGGAACAGAGTGGATGTTTCCATAGTGATCATCAGGCAAGACATGTGAAATAGGTCCCTGACAATGCCCACACTGTGACTTGTGTCTTGAGTCTCTCAGATAAGCATCCAGATGCGGGAAACACATATCTGAGTCGCGTGGAGGTGGCTGCGACTACAGCACACTGGGTTAATGCCTGTGGGGCTGCCAGAAAGGCAACACAGACCGTAATTGGAAGTACCGACGGTTGGCTAGAAGCGGAAGTATCTCCTGTGTGAGGGAAGATGGCAATGTGAAGTACGCATCTTCATCGAGGCAATACCAGTCTCCAGGATCAGACAGGATAACGTTCCCAGGAATACATGCGGAACTTCAACCTTTATTTAAACTGGTTGATCCTCGTAGGTCTAGGACAGAGTCCGAGACCATCCGTAGAGTTGGGGATAGGGAATAAGGGAGTAAACCTTTGCCCCTTCATCCATCGGCGTCTGCACTCTTGAAAGAGGAACTGCGCCCGAGAGGAGTCCCTGAAAGGGACAGGATAGAACAAATTCCATACTCCACTATGTGTAGGAGACAGCGAACTGAGATTTAACTGGGACCAACGCCAAGAGGAAGTAGGAGTGGATCCCGCCTGTAACCGGTATGCCGCTCTGGGCAGACCTCGAAAGATTGTCTTTGGTCCGGTGGTGATGCGAGGGACCTCGATCTTGGCCCTGGGTCTGGCAGTCGTTGCGACACTCAGCCGCGCCGTCGCCAAAGTCCTATCTTGTGCTGGGCACAGAGTGTGGCGGTGTGGCTGGTAATGGAAAGGCTGCAGTAGGTATCGGGTATGCCGCTGAGAGAGAGGAATTAGGACCCTGTTGTCCTCAGTTTGCAGCTGGAGTTGGTTTCACGCACAGAGGCTTACCAAACAATGTAAGCCAGAAAGCCGGAGTTTGAAACCTGAGCCATGAAGATGCTCACTGCATGGTAACGAGGCCTGAGGGAAGCTTCTGCCGCCTTTTTCCTTCCTCCAAGAGGGCGTGAACTCTTGGCGGAGTCTTGATGGAGACTTAAATTAAGTCAGAGCATATGAGACATAAATTTATCCACCGCATCCGGTTATGATTATAGGGGCTCAAGCGGCTTTATTGATTTGCTGCAGGGCTATAAGCGCCTGAGCAGTTCCTTGCAGTGATATGGGTCATTCGTCTAGCCCCTGCTGCATCCATTCCTTTTCTAACCAACTGAATGACGTAGCGACAGGGAGGAGATGGACAGACAATTCGTACCCTCCATAGAGTATCGGCATTCGCCTGGATGGTCCGAATAAACGGGTAGGGCCCCTCTAGTGGGGCAACCGCCGATAGAATGTCCACTACCGGGTCCCCTACCTCCGGGACCTCCTGCACCTGAAGGTCCGCACTGAGTGCTACCCTCCACAGGAGGTCCTGATGTGCTCTCAGGTTGTTGGTGGGCACACCAGAATCGCGGTCCTGAACATAAAAGCTGTCCAGGTGGGAAGACACTGATGCGTGTCCGGATGGCCATGGAGGTGCTGAAAAATCATGGGCAGAGTCTCTGACTCTATCAGACCTTGCCCAACTCGGCACCTGGGACCGGTACTGGAAGGCACACCGGTACCTGGAACGAGATCCGGACCTGCAACCAGAGCGGCGCCAGGAGGTCGACCAAGATCTCGAGGTCAGGAGCGGCTACGGGAGTCACAGTGCCTGTAGAGGTGCTGGGAGCCAGAACGGTGCTGAGATTATCGGGTCGGTGAACGGGACACCGACCGGTGCAGCGAATGCAACGGGTGCCGAGGAGAACAGCATTGGGACTGCAAGTGGCGTCGGGAGCGGGAGCGCCGACGGGACCTGGAGTGTCTCTAGGACCGTGATCATGAACAGTGCCGCTCTGCTGCGCCGACAGAGGATGGTTGTATCAAGGACGCTTGCCAAGAGACTGTATTACCTGCACCGGCAGTGCCGGGGGTTCAGGCAGCCTCTACTCTGTCATGGCAATGAGATCCCTCGCCGTTAGGAATGTCTCCGGTGCGGAGGGAACAGTAAGCTTGACCACAGTGCATACTGGAGAGCTGTCAGGCACCGGATTCAAAGGCCCTCGTGGGACCGGGATCGACGGTGCCAATGTCGCCAGTGCCTCGGCAGGTGTCGGTGCCTGGCGATCCGGCTGAGACAGGCTCTCTGTCGACGGTGCAGTTTGCATGGGAGCAGTAGGAGCAGGGAGCTCGACCATGGCGTGCACCGGGGAGCAGTCAGGCACTGGATTCGACGGCCCTTGTGGGACCGGGATCAACGGTGCCGACGTTGTCAGTGCTTCGGCAGGTGTTGGTGCCGGGCGATCCGACTTAGATGAGCTCTCTGGCTGCGGTGCCGTTAGCACGGAAGCAGGCAGGCACTGGATTCAACGGCCCTGCGGGACCGGAATCAACAGTGCCGACGTCATCAGTGCCTCTGCGGGTGTCGGTGCCGGGCGATCCGACTTGAACGAGCCCTCTGGCTGCGGTGCAGTTGGCACAGAAGCAGCAGGAGCAGGGAGCTCAACCACGGCGTGCGCCGGGGAGCTGTCAGGCACTACCAGGAGGAGTCGTGGGCTTCCTCGACCTGAGAGAGAGGGAACGGTGCCGAATCAACTTCGGTGCCGGCAATGGCCAGTGCCGAGGAGGCGCTTCGGTCCGCCGAGTGGCCAGCGCTCAGTGCAGAAGGTGAAGGATAAATGAAAGTGCTGCTCCATGTTGTTCTCAGCTTAAAAGCCTTGCAAATGGGCACTTTAAATGTGAAATGCAATTCCCTGAAGCACCACAAACAGGAGTCGTGTGGATCTCCTGTCAGCAACGGCCTGTGGCAGGCCAAGCACGGTTTAAGAACCGGTGAGCCGGGCATAGGCTCCGGCACCGGTTGCGGGGAAGGGCTACTCCCTGAACCCCGCTAACTATTACTAAACTAACTATGCTAGTAAAGAAAAACGCATAAGTACATAAATATATATATAAAAGGATAATAACTATATAAACGAGAAATACGAGTAACTAGAGAAGTGGAGGTCAGCTAAGCTGCGCTCCACTGTTCCAACAACCGACACGGGCGGTAAGAACGAACTGAAGGGTGGCTGGATCGGCAGGGGTATATATCCGGCGCCATAGCGGCGCCACTCCAGGGGGCGCCCAGCCGACCCACCGAACGTTGCTAGGGTAAAAATCGTCCGACGAACGTGCATGCGGCGCACGCACACCTAACTGGAATGGATATGAGCAAGCACTCGAAAAAGAACTTGCTACTATTCTTATTTGGCTGGAGATATTTTGTGCGCATTTGGATTGTGAAGGCTGTATATTTGCAACAGAAAAAGGTAACGAGTGGCCTAATTTCAGGAGGCCCTTAAAAAAGGGTTTAGAACTTGAAGAGCGTTACAAAATGTGGCAAAAACTGCAGACACCCTAACATTCATTATACATTTGCACAGAGTTGTTGCCAGTTGCTGATGAGAAGATGGAGCCAGGGTTGCTGGGAGCAGTTGACAAGGTTTGGAAAGCGGACAGCAGCCCTTTATCAGATGGAATAGATTATGGAAGGAAGGACAAACTGCACTGGACATGTTATTGCCAGGTAGTTTCCAAATGAGTTAATGAAGGTCTGATCTAGGTAAAATCACATCCCTGGTCTCTCATCTTTCTTCCTGCGTGTCCAGGATAATGCCCATACTATGTTTCAAGGTTCAAATTTCAGGTGTGTTGGTCTCCAAAAATGTGATTAAGTTGAGGGAAAGGAGAGGTGTCTAAACTGTAGAGGAAGCTATTCTGTCCACTCAATGAACTAAAAAACCATAACAGCTGACAAATGTATTTTAGGTCACATAAGCACAGACGACTTGCTCAATATTTCAGCCAACAAATATAGTTCCATAAAATTCTGGATGTAAAATAAAAGGGTTACATAATGGCTACTGTTCTGCAATAAACTACAGCAGGCACTGCTACACTGTACTATGAAGACGGTGATTATTTGGATATGATTTTGTTTACTTCATTGCAGTTTAGAAACATTTAACAAATTTTTGATTGTGGGACTGAGGAAGTACATTATGAGCTCAGGAGACATATTCAGTGTTTTAATTCTCTCTCTTTCCTAAAAGAACAAACAAATCAACTTGAGGGTCCAACTTTATGTCCCAGCCCTGCAAACGTGCATCTGCGCGGTATCCCCTTGCAGTCAGTAAAGGCCTGTTTTCACATACAGTGCCGCAGCTTGCCACTGTAGCGTTTTAGTGATGATGCTACTACACAAATGGGAGAGATTCTGCTGTCAGTTAAGCCATCTCCCCAAGAGGTGGTAGCTATGTCAGCAGGAGAAGCTCTCTTATTAACACAGTGCTATCTACACGGGGTTAAGGTCAGTAGAATTATGTTGCTCAGAGGTATGTACTATTCAGACCCTGGAGCGACAGTTATACTGATAGAAGTCTGTAGTGTTAGCCTGGCCTAAGACACCACACAATGGAGTAGTACACTATTTGTACATTTATGTGATGGTTCAGAGCCTTAAACACTCAAAAGTCAGATAATGCAAAAGTTAAGGTTCCCACAGTATCCTTCATTCATCCTCTGTGTACACACAGAATATTTTGGAACAATGCCGATAAACGTACTGTAAATTACCATGGGAATAATTCTATTTAATATACACATGCACAACATGAACCGTTTTCAACAGGAGTGCCATGGATGTATCAGAGGGAGAAACTGGGTGCTATGTATGCATTGGTGATGGGACAAGGTTAAATTATGTGACATTTTGCGTATTTCCTGATTTAAGCACTCAGACTTGTAACCTTATTACATTACACGTTTCTGTATGAGTGTGTGTGAAAGAGCAACAAATTTAATGAAACACTGAGATTTCAGACCAAAAACTCAGTATATTCAAAGTTAGATGTTATATCAAGCATAAACAGACTACATTGTGCATCCTATTGCTGGCATCAAAACAGCATCACTAATAGTTCCAACTGCTTTGTGTATGGCTTTCCACAAGCATGGAAGCCATACTGTTTGTTTTTTCAAATCAGGCCTAGAGAGAAGAGTTCCTGGGAAGAGCAGGAGAGCAGAGCAGAGCTGCTTTGAAGTATACTGTTGGTTTTTGATTGTACCAGGCCAAATAAGATAATTATCTCCCGCTCTTTCCTTAAAGATAAATAAGTCTGTTGTACACATCCATCCATAATGTAAGCTCTATACAGCCAGTCAATAATTCTATATGGTAATAATGAGTACATAAAAAGCTTTATTTAAAGGATGAATTCAGTATTCTCAGAAATGTATTTTATATCCTTTCCTTAACATGTCTCCCTAAAATCTTCTCAAAACCACCTATTACATTTTCTTTGTTAAAAAAACAAACCAAAAAAAACAAAGAAAAAAAACATTTAGGAAAAGTTTCAACACCGTTCATGAGAGAATAATTTTTACATTTTATATATTTATTTTCCAAGCACACACATTCTAATCTTGACTACACAGTTCTCTCTCTCATACACATACACAGTTAATGTAGTGAATCAGCAATTATTTTTCTAGTGGCTCTAAGTGTCAAGATTAATTTCACTACCCCTGGTAATAAAATGGTTTCAAATGACATCTTTAATCAGCAAGTAAGAATGCTTCCCTCCAATAGAGACAAGCTGTCACAAAAGGTCACCAAAATGTGACAGGATGGAAATTACGTTTGTAACTTCAACTGAAATGTTAATTTCTCTTTAAGTGTTTTCTCAACTATGTCCAGATTTTAAAGTAAAGAGATGTAGCTATGCAACAAAGTTTCATTTTTAAATCAGTAATATCTATTAACTGTAATCCCAAGAGCAGGGCTGATATTTATATGCAAATGACAAATTTTACATTGCTGTTAGTTTAATGGCTAAAGAGTATCAGTTACTGTATGTCCTTTCATTAACAAACACAAAAATTAAACCAATCACATTTACAGAAACTGTTCTAACAAAAGCAACTGGCAAACAAAAATAGAACTAACCACTGCCATTTATTTTAGTTTATATTTGGATAGTCATTTTACCTTGCTTTGCTTGTATCTGAGCGACATATCAAGTAACCCAAAAACTTGATAAAAACTGCAATATAAAAGCACTGTTTCCCTTTAAGCTTTTTCCTTAAGCATTCACAATTGTTACAACACAACCTGGATACACTTAAATCTGTTTACAGCTGCCATTTACCTTAATGCTAGGCAGCTATAAACCAATTCTATGCAAGGGCTTACATCAGTTTAACAAATTTCATTAAAAAAATCACTTTAGTTAAGCCAGTGACACACTGTGTGCAGATAAGGCATACACATCTGAGGGTACTTAGTGCATTTAGTATCACACCTCATCTCTAGACCCTTTATGCATTGTTATTGGAGTGCCTTGGTGTGAAGCTCCTTTGGAGAGCTCCTCCCATCCTAGTCAGGATGCATTCAGCATTCTACAACAACATGGATTGGAAGTTTTTTCCTAATTAAAGATTTTTGCCTGAAATACCAAACAAGCATGGCTAATGAGTTAATTCATTGCCTAGATTCAATA
Organism: Chelonoidis abingdonii; assembly: GCF_003597395.2. Lineage (NCBI taxonomy): Eukaryota > Metazoa > Chordata > Testudines > Testudinidae > Chelonoidis > Chelonoidis abingdonii. The sequence continues at coordinate 20,629,771 of NC_133770.1, read as the reverse complement.
AGAGTCTTCCCCTGACATGAAACCACCGAAATCTCAGGGTCCACGGAGGTTTGACATGGATCACATGCCATGAATTTTGTTGTGCCAATCAGGCCAACATCTGTAGCACGGTCCCTGCTGACAGGATTTGTCAAGGTGAATAAATTTCTGGAATAAAAACTCCTTCCTTCCTTCCTTCAATAGCATGAACTCAATGACTTTTTGCCAAGAAGAATCAAATTTCTTGCAGCATTATTCCTCTTACTGTTGAACTATAGAGGAATCTCAAGGAGGACAATTTGGAGGAGTCTCTCTGAAGCAAGATCTGTTCCCTTCCTGGATCTTAGGTAACTAGTGTTTATTGAAGGTAAAAAGGCTCTTAATCTCCCTCCATAAAAAAGGCTCTCTGAAGAAAGCACTGGCAGTCTAGCTTTTTGATATGGGACCCTTCAAAAAACCTGGAGTTTTAGGACACATTGGCTTTCTTTAGAAGGAAAGTAGAAGCAGCTTGATTATTGAATTCAGACCTAGCTATCTAGGCTAATCTCCAGGCAGAGGCTGCCGTTCCCTTGCCACCTTCTTTGCCTGAAGAGGGACCAGAGAAAGCAAAGTGGATTGTGCCCTTTGCTCTTGTGAATATAGCCTCTGCAGTCTTCCAAAAAAATATTCCACCCATCTACAGAAAGTCTTTATGAAGATCTGATGAGTGCCGCCATGCATATCTGCAAGCATTAGTGTCAGCACCATCTGCTCTCAATGCCTTATAGACCAATGGTATCTGATAAGCTACCTCCATTCCCTCTCAAGTTAGCTGCTTCATACCTTGACCCTCTTCAGGAAGCCATTCAAACCTTTTTCCACAGTTTGAATTGATACTTAGTTTCTGCAGAACTGTGAGCACTGCGCAATGGCAAACACTTCTTCAAAAGGTGTTCCAGCATCTGTATCATCATCATGGGCAGCCATATTTTGAATCTGGGCAGTCTTGATTCTAGATCATTATGCCTTAGCATTTAACCCCAGTAATACCAAGCATTTCTGATATCAGATGCTGGTATTGATTGTGGCATCAATATATGCTAAAAGTGCTGCCATTATGTGAAATTCAACATGAGCAGCAGCTTCAGTGATCCCCAACGAAACAAGGGATTTTTTTATATCACAGTATCAAATATTTCAGCATCCAGAGCATAAAAAGATTTGGTGAAATGAACCCCTCTCCAAGATACCTCATTGTGACTTTATTTGGACAGATGGACTAAAACTGGGCAAATAAGGGGAAGCCGAAAATCAATTTATCACTTTTTCACTGAAATTGCACATAACATCACAACAGTTTATTAGCTAATTGATGAAAAAGTCTTATTAGGATTAAGCACATAATGGCTTTCCCACTTCATGCTGAAACACGTGCCAAATATACATTCAGTGCAGCTGGATATATGCTGTGTGCCAACGTACTACAGCAAGTTGCTTTCAACTAGCGTGATGTTTACTAGAACTGTGAGCCTTATACCACGCATGAAAATCTGTGAGGGTCATTTAAAAGGTGGAAATATTAAAACATTAGTGGAATTTTCCCAGTGTATAGGCAACTGCTGTTTAAAGGCACAGATGCTGGAACTATGGGTGCTGCAGCACTCCCTGATTTGAAGGGGTTTGCATTATATACAGGATTTTCAGTTTGGTTCAATGGCTTACAGCATTCCCACTATAAAAATTGTTCCAGCACCCCTGTTTAAAGGACAGACAGGTTTAAGGGATCTGAAATGCTTCAATGAATATACATTGCATTCACTTTTGAAAAAGCATATACCTTTTCTGATATTCTGAAGGAGGAGGAGAACTAAAGCTACTAGGAAAACAAGCAGCGAACAGCTTGCATATAGACAAGCAGTCTATGGTAGACTACATTCTTTAACCTTAAGAATAACATAGTTAATAGGGTTTTAAGTAATCTAATCTTTTCCTTTCTTTTATTATAGTCAGTTATTATAGTCCATTGCCACAGAATCTTACCCAATGTTTCTGGAATGTTTCTCCTCTCTCTCGTTATGTCTGAGAGCCTAATGATGGTTCCTTCTTTTCGTTCAGTTTTGAAACGTAGTCGTCCAGATTCTTCATCCTCCTCCTCCTCCTCATCAGATTCTTCTTTTGTTTCCTCCTGAAGTTCCAGAGTTTCAATAGCTGCCTGCATCACAAGAGAAAAAGACGAGTACAAACTAACGTTGACCGAGACAGATTTTCAACATGCTAAAAATATTATCATTTGTGAAAGAATCTCTCTCAAGATAGGAAACACACACACACACACACACACCCAAAATGTCTTGTATAAGGGCTCCACTGCCTGTACCTTTCTGGCATTACAAAGAATTCTTGGGCACGGTTTAGGAACAGCAGGTGATTCACCATATCTTATAGCTTGCTTTGGTTACAATATACAGTAGCTACATATCTGAGGTATAACTGATTTCTGTAAAACATTTCTAGCCAAACTCCTGGAACATATCTTGTATTGCTATTACAATGCTTAAGAGGGTATTTTGAATATTCTACCAGAACCAAATCTGATTAGTCCACAGCTATTAAAAAATAAATCCATATCAAATATCCTGTAATGACATGTAGAAAAATGACTATGCCATAGTTTCAGGGTTTGGATACCATCAGTATCCAAAATACATTGGACTATTCAAAAAACATTAAAAGAATAAATTAATTAGTCTTAGTGTTTATGACTCAGAGCAATTGTCAATAACATGAAAGAATAAAGGCTAGATAACTTCACAATTTCTAAATTAGATTTCTTTTATTAGGTACAGTTTTGCTTGTCTTGAGAAAATATTCCAGTGGAAATGAAGTTTAAATTGAGCAGTTTCTCATCTCATCAAAAGAATATACTGTTATGCAGTACCCAATTTTAATAAACTAAATCTGCATAATAGAATGTTATGCCCTTGTTCTCAAGTCACATCTGAGATCTTCTTGGGGGAGCAAACCTTTATTATTCACAGAAAACCATGTCCCAAGTGTCAGTGTCTCTTTACAGCCTGTCTAACCTCCACCCAGTCCCCCCTCCTCCACCCCCAAAAAGTTTTCTGTCCTGGGACGGTGGACAGAAAGTTAAGAATGTTACATTCAGCTTAAATTCGATTTACAGTTTGGAATTTAAAATATTATAATATAGCATTATTTGCCATGAAAGATTGGGTTTGGGTTTTTTTTTACATACTAGCAGGCAGATTCCTGATCTACTGGGTCTCACACACAGTTTTTAGTTCTTTTTAGAGCCTACACATGAACTATGACTCATAAGACTCATAGGTCAGAAGGGACCAATATGATCATCTAGTCTGACCTCCTGCACAAAGCAGGCCACAGAACCCTACTCATCCACTTCTATAAAACCCCCTAACCTATGTCCGAGTTATTGAAGTCTTCAAATTGTGGTTTGAAGACCTCAAGCTGTAGAGAATCCACCAGCAAGTGACCCATGCCCCACGCTGCAGGGGAAGGCGAAAAACCTCCAGAGCCTCTGCCAATCTGCCCTGGAGGAAAATTCCTTCCCGAACCCAAATATGGCAATCAGCTAAACCCTGAGCATGTGGGCAAGGCTCCCCAGCCAGCAGTCAGGAAAGACATTTTTTTCCTGTTTGGTGAACACAGAAAGAACATACTAAAGCAAGACATGATTTTGTCTTCTAAATTAGGGCACTTAAAGTAGTAATTATTAGAAAGGAGGCAAGGCAGGAAGTCATAGGAGGCACTTAGCTCCACAGGCGACACACATCAAGCCTACTGTCCTCACCGCAACTGAATGCAGTGACTGTCCAGGCAACAGGAAGATCAGGATGGAGCTCCTTTAAGGGCCCCTACTACATCTGGATTACAAGGAAAGAGAAAGGGAGGGGACAGACTTCTCTGAATGGAGCCAGGGAGGGACCAGGAAGTGGCCTCTGGCCCATCATGTGCACTAGGAGGAGGAGAGTATATTTACATGTCATGTATTCCAGACAAAACTCTTTCCCCTCAATCTCTAATCATCAGTACCCTACTCCTACCCATGGGGTCAGAGTAGGACCACGTTTTATGATCTGCTTTAGACTTTCCCTATTCCCCTTTTCTCTTTTAGAACTGGGAAGAAATTTTTTCCTCACCACTAGACTGGCTGAGGTGGGGTGGGTTTTATGCCTTCCCCATACAGGTTGGGAACACGGTGAGATAGATATGAAGATCAGGTCAAGATATCACAGCTATGTAGGTAGCAAGTCTGGTACATGTCCAGTGCAAGTACTCATTAGCTCACCTTAATTGATTTGTCTCGTTAGAGTTGGTATGGCAATCCTCATCTTTTCATTCATTTCAGGGGTTCCATTTATAATGTTGGCTGTAGGGTTGTTAACTTATTACTGTGTTCGATTATTTTACATGTAATTGGATAATTTTTTTTTTTTTTTTTTTTTTTTTTTTTTTTTTTTTTTTACAGAAACAGATTACTTTACAACTACTCATCAATTCCACATTTGAAAAGTAATCTGGGTTTTTTGGATTTGGATGCGTCACCCGCTGCCAAACCACTCTTAGGTTCTGGCCTAAATATTCCAGAGCAGAGAAAGCCCAGCTTAGATCAGCAATCCACACTCTGCAACAGGCAGACATCTTTGATTATTGCAGCCTTGACTTCAAATTTGCAACTACTTACAAACAATTCTGGGAGCTCTCCAGGAAATGGTTGGTGAAGAACTGCAATTTCACCATTGCCAGTACAAATATCCTCCAGTTTCAATGGATGAATACAAGGAGTCTAATATTCAAGGAAATTCATGTATACACCAAAAAAGCTTTTCTCAACCTCATCGTCAAATTCAATACGAAGAACTCTTCCAGTTTAGCTGATATGGATTCATCCACACATAGTGAAGAAATCTTTCAGCTCCTCCAGAAAAGGAATAAAAGCTTTTGTGTGTTCAAGTAACGCATGTTTCTTACCCAATTTTTTTTTTGATCACACTACCACACTTATTTCCACTGCTAAATTAATCATATTTAGCACTAGTGGCAGGGTGCTGACATCCCTGAGAAACTGGCTTGATGCCCAACCTGAGAGGTTTGTTTTTGTGTGTTTTTCCAAAGGAGTCACAGACTATCATTGTTTTTTAAAGTTATGTGCCTTTTGTACCAAGAAAATAAACTCTTATGTCTAAATTCTTCTTCAAATTTATAATAAATATTAATCAACATGACTGGAATAATGAATAAAAAGGTGACTAATGAGTTCTAATTTGGAAAGGAAGGTCATGTTATTCTGAATAATATGGTAAAAGTAGTCAATATTACTTCTACAGAAACATGGTAAAATGTAAGTGATTACACTCAAAGTAACTATCAATCCTATTTGGCAGTTTGATGTCATGACGTCTGGATATTGGACTGTGTGTACTTTAAGACAGTGATACACAGACTAAGGCTTGCGAGCCGCAAATGCCTCTTTAATACTTCTCCTCTGGTTGCTTGCAGCACGGGTTATTAAAACATTGATTTAATTATCAGCCAATCTAAGTTATGAAAGACAGAAAAACTAAATATTTCCCGTCATACTGTTTAAATACAAATATATCGTACTATAATAAATGAAACAATGAATTCACAGTACTGTGGTTTTTTTGGTTAACGCTGAAGGCTAATTTGGCTCCCGAACCACTGAAGACTCAATATGACTGCTTTAACAGGAAACAAACAAACATTCTCTGAAGCAACATTTGTAGCTTGTCTCAATGGAACTCTAAGCAGAAACTGGTTTTTATTAGACTGTAAGAGAAGTTTAAAATTACAAGCCAAATTATACCAGCATACCACTCTAGATAAAGTAGAACTTCAGAGTTACAAACACCTTGGAAATGGAGGTTGTTCATAACTCTGAAATGTTCGTAATTCTGAACAAAACATTATGAATCTTTCAAAAGTTTACAACTGAACATTGACTTAATACAGCTTTGAAACTTTACTATGCAGAAGAAAAATGCTGCTCTCTTTCTTTTTTTTTCTTTAGTAGTTTACGTTTAACACAGTACTGTACTCCATTTGCTTTTTTGTAGTCTGTGTCTCTGCTGTTGCTGGCTGACTGCATACTTCCAGTTCTAAATGAGGTGTGTGGTTGACTGGTCAGTTTGTAAAAGAGGTTCTACTGTACTCTCTCTCCCCTCTGTGTCAGGTAGCTATTGGCTTCAAACCCTCTCACAACACACACACACACACACACACACACACACGTGTGTACATAATCTTCTCTGTAGCTGTCCTCCATGCTTCCCCACTTCCCTTTTCTCTCATCTTATCTGGCCTACTCTGCTTCCTTCTACTGCAGCTCTCCCTTCAGGTAATTCTTAACAAAACCCCACAGAATTAAAAAAACAAAAGTCAAGAAAAGGAAATTGCATGAGATTTGCAAGTAAGCACTGTGTTCCCTCTGTATGTTACAACCTTTCCTCTACCCTGAGTCAATCTTGTCTATTTAGATTGCAAGCTCTTCGGCGCAGAGACTTATTACTCTGTATTTATACAATGCCTAACAAAATGGTTCTTGGCTGGCCCCTGGGCATTACAATACAAATAAACTATAACAATATTTACTCCGTGTAAGCAAAGGGCAAAACATTTGTCCAGGGAAAGTCTAGGTTTGCGGTGAGGTATTCACTAACCCATTAAAAATGTGAATGTTCTTTGTAATAAAGAAGAATTGCATCTATAAAACCTTCACCACAACCCCCCCTCCCCACAAGCAAATATAAACAAGATATCCCTAGTCATGTTTAAAATACATTTCCAACATATGACATCTTATTCCCAATTTAAAAAATCTACTTCCCTGTAATTAAACCTCAGTACATGCAGAATTTTTAGAGAAAGACACAGAAAAAAACAAAACAAAAACAAAAACACACTCTCTATGAGCACTGGAACTGTATTAGCTTTTTTAAGTCTGAAAAGTAACTGACAAGAGACATGATATTCTGGGTGTACACTAGCGTCTTATGATGAGTGACTCCTCCAAAAGTTCTAACTTTTGAATTCTAGAGTTTGGCTACACTGGAGAGTTGCAGCGCTGGTTGTGGGTTTACAGCGCTGCAACTTACTCACCGTCCACACTTGCAAGGCACATACAGTGCTGCATCTCCCTGGCTGCAGCGCTGGCTGTACTCCTGCTCTGCCTGGGGTATAAGGATTGCAGCGTTGGTGATGCAGCGCTG